>NC_091946.1:26377306-26681473 GCF_041260155.1 Ptychodera flava
TGCAGAAATATTGAAAATTGCATTTTTAAGGCAATTTTTGCCATTTTTGGTCAAAAAATGTATTTCTCAAAAAGTACTCAACTGATAGTTTTGAAATTTGGTATACAGGTTTGTATTGATGAACTTAGTAATACATATTGAATTTCTGATGAAATCTGTAATTTTGTATTTTTGGGGCAATTTTTGCCATTTTTGGTCAAAAAATGTGTATTTCCAAACTACTCATCTGATAGCTTTGCAATTTGGTATACAGGTTCCTACAGATCATCTAATGATATTTGTTGAAATTATGATGTAATCTGCAATTTTGTATTTTTGGGGCAATTTTTGCCAATTTTGGTCAAAAAATGTGTATTTCCAAAACTACTCATCTGATAGCTTTGCAATTTGGTAAACAGGTTCCTACAGATGATCTTAATGATATGTATTGAAATTATGATGAAAATTGCAATTTGTAATTTTGGGGCGAATTTTGCAATTTTTGGTCAAAAAATGTGTTTCTCAAAAAGTACTGGTCTGATAGCTTTTAAAATTGGTATAAAGGTTTCTACAGATGAGCTAAGTAATATAATTTCTGATGAAATCTGTAATTTTGTATTTTTGGGGCAATTTTTGCCATTTTTGGTCAAAAAATGTATTTCCAAAACTACTCATCTGATAGCTTTGAAATTTGGTATACAGGTTTCTATAGATAAACTAAGTGATATTTGTTGAAATTATGATGAAATCTGCAAAAAATGTGATTCTCAAAAAGTACTGGTCTAACAGCTTTGAAATTTGGTATACAGGTCTCTATAGATGAACTGAATTTGATCTTTTGAAATTATGATGAAATCTGCGATTTTTATTTTTGGGGCAATCGTTGCCATTTTTGGTCAGAAAATTTTATTCTCAAAAAACTACTCATCAGATAGCTTTGGTTGACATGTTCTTAGGGATTGTCCGATGTGATATATTCAAAGTATGATGAAATCTTCAATTGTGTATTTTGCAGCTATTTTAGCCACTTTTTTCTGGCCACTGCATTGAGCTATCAAAAATTTCCACCTTCTACATCAACATGTGTCAAAAATAGTAATTCTCTACATAAACACAGCGGAGCTATATCGGCCGCTAGGTCGCTTGTTAATATCCAGTTTTTGATTGTGTAATATAATCCTAGAATCCTTTTCTATCAAAATCTACCATGAACATTTGAATTACAGGTTCTCAGTTTGAATAATAATCCTTTTTATAGAGCAGGTCCAGATACACCAATTCAGTAAATCAAGCTTACCTTTTGAAGAAATTCATGTTACCAATGTTACCTGGGTGAATTTTTCTTTTACCGATTATATTTAATGCATAGATTTTTTTCTTGTGATTTACAGACCTGGGTTGCATGTACAAGTTGTTCATTAGGGTCCCTGAAGGATTGAAAACAATGTGCGAGTGTGTCAGTGGATATTTACGTGAGCAAGGCAAAGCGCTGGTGACAGAAGACGAGGGTGGTAAAAATGCCATACAGTATATTCAGGTATGTCCATCTGAAAACAGTACAAAATATTAATGAAGTTTGCACGATTCTCAACAACTAGCCCAGTGAGTGTAAGGGCAAGAAATGTACATTGATTGATTGCATGGCATTTTGATTCCTTCCAAATGACAGTGAGCTTAAAGGGGCAGGGGTTTTTTTTATCAGCTTTATTTAGAAGCAAATTGACCAACTTGATAACACTTTCAGTTGAAAACAAAGGATTAGCACTGTGTACATACTCAAGTGTCAACAAAACTGATGCGAGAACCTGGGATTAAGAACTGTCCCTTTAAGGTGAAGTACTACGAATTACGTCAAAATTAGGTTGTGGTGTCATTTTCTTGAAACTTTGCACAAATATTCTTGGAAGTTGTGCAAGTGCAAAAATGAAATAAAAAATGGGGGTCACCACGCTCGTTTCCATGGAAACGGACGTTAAAATGGCGTCGTTAGAAATAAATAAAAATGATATAATTCACTTAAACTAAAGAAAGCAATTATAAAACGCTTAGCAAATGAGTTAATTTTAATAAATACCAAGGATTAAGATCCACATCTATCGAATGTATAGTTTTCATGATGTTTGTAAAGAAATTTTAACATAAGTATCGATTACAAAATAACGATATGGAAATTATATCACTACATAATTTTCGAACTTTCTTCCTGTTGCTTTGAATGGTGTCATTTTGACGAAACTTGGCGAATAAAATCCTGACATAATACCATTTAATTTACACTTTTAATAAAAGGGTGTCACCACGCTACTTTTTACAATATCTCCAGGTGAATGGGTAATATGCGCCATGTAAATGGGAGAGAAATGTTAATTTTGCGCTCATATTGAATAAAAACCAGCTTCCTAGGGGGTCAGAATATGACAAGGTTAAAGGTAACATGTATTTCTAAGAGACTGGGTCAAAAAATTAGGTAAAAGGGCAATTTCAACAATGACAGGTGATATTAAATACATGCGCTACAAAATAACCCATTTGCGGCAGGCTGGAGTTAAATCTGCGCAGAAACGTTCTAAAGCGTGTGCGCGTCCGAATTCGGCGCCCTTTACCTTAAATGGATTTCCAGAACTGTTAAGAATTTGGTCATGTGAGATATTATATTTGGACAAACATGACATGACCACTTGAATGTGAAACTGCAAAATGAAAGTTTATCTTGTCATTAGTATCGTGATATGAGAAATCAGATGCACTAATATTTCCTATGTCCTTTTATTTTACAGGATTTACTTGATCTTAAGGACAGGTTTGATCATTTTCTACACGAGTCCTTCAGTGATGATAGACTGTTCAAACAGACCATATCAGGAGACTTTGAATATTTTCTCAATCTCAACAACAAATCCCCAGAATATCTCTCACTGTTCATTGATGACAAACTCAAGAAGGGAGTGAAAGGGGTAAGTCAGCTTGTTTCCGATGTTCAGTGTTTTAGGAAAACATTTATTGTGTCAAATTGGTTCAGATTGTGTACCTATTTTAAGTAGAATGATACAAACCATCTCAAAATAGAAAAGTGCAAAAAGTGAATAAGATAAGCTACCAACCGACCAGAATAAAGGCACTTGTGATGGGAAGAAATAATCAAAGAAATTCCTTCAACTTGTTTTCACCAGCCTTAATTTACACCAGTACATGAAATATGACGTGAAACTATGATTATGAATATGATAAAGAACATTGAATGTGAAGATTATATTATGCATTTTGTGCTCTCAGGAAACTTTGACCCTTACACATATACTCAAAATAGTATACATTGTCTCATATATCACTTGTGAATCATTTCATTACCAGATGTCTGAGCAAGATGTTGAGTTAGTTTTGGACAAGGCCATGGTGCTGTTTAGATTCCTGCAGGAGAAGGATGTGTTTGAGAGATACTACAAGCAACACTTGGCTAAGAGGCTACTACTCAACAAGAGTGTATCAGATGACTCGGAAAAGAACATGATATCCAAACTCAAGGTGGGTGTCATCCCTGTGGGACAGTGAATGGTGAAGGAATTCTAAGTTGAGGAAATACCATACTTTGTATGGGGGAATTACATCTTGGCTTGTTGTTCAGTAACTTTCTGATCACACTGCCCATACTGTAACTGGTTCTGTAGACTTTAAATTTGATTTATGTGAGGGATGACTGGAACACTATTAAGGATGGGTTTGTCTCCACTATACAGCAGAATATTGAGGCAGAGATAGTTTAGGTATCAAACGGTGATCCTGTTTAAGTATAATTCCCCAGTGTCTGCCATATAGAACTAGGCTTTTTCCCATTCTTGCTTGTCACATCTGTCGTTATATTCCATGTTTCAGAAAAGTGTCTGGGTATGGGTTCAGGCAGAATTATTGTGATCTTGTCTCACAATACTGCTCCAAATAACTTTTTAATGAAGAGCAGAACACCGAGGGGATGTCTAGAAGTACAAAACTCTTTATTACTGTTTCTTTTTTTGCTAGAATAACCAAGATTTTGTTTCTTTCCTTTGTCACAGACTGAATGTGGTTGTCAATTTACATCAAAACTGGAAGGCATGTTCAAAGACATGACAGTGTCCAATACTACCATGGAAGAATTCAAATCTCACATACAGTCATCAGGGGTAAGTATGAAGATAGAGGGCATCTTGAAATTGAAATACTTAGACTTTTGTGCAAACTTTCCAAAAATCATTCCCTTTCAAAAAGAGCAATACAAATTGGGGGTCACAGTGCAAAATTTGGTATATATACCCAATATTTACTGATATTTGAAAATTCAAAATGGCAGTCATCCCTGTGGTAACTCTATGGAGAAAAATTAAATTTTCCATTGTCACAAAAATAAGCGGGTTGAAGCATTTTTTACACAATGAGCTTCAAAATGAACCCTAACAAGGTATAGACCAAAAAAGTATCGTACTAGTCTGAGAGTCAAAATATCTGTCCCTGAAGTACATTCTACCTTTGCATCTCACAAGTTTGTCAGCTGTATACCACTATAGTGTGAATTTGTTCTGTGTCAAAGAGAATAATCTTGAACCCATGGTGCATCAAATTAGATGAGTATGCTCTCTACACCTAAAACAAGACATTTGAATGGTTACCGTAATTTTTGAGTGAATTTGTTTCAGAATTTCTCCTTTGTGGTGATCATTATGAATTTGCCTGAAATTGAAGAAGGAGAAGATTGAAAACAATACTCTCATGTCAAGGATGACAGTAATAAAAGGAGCAATAATTGGAATCACCCAAAAAGAATTTTCCTTCTTTGCCATTTCATTTTAACTCTGTGCACTGCTATTTGGGGGTGTCCCAAATTTATTATCAAAATTGATATACAAGAATTAATGGTGTGGAGAATGTTAATTATTCACACAAAATGTTTGACACCATGAAAGATGGTTACTGCCCCAGTTTTGTTTCACTTATACAGGGCCTTCTTGAAAAGTTTAAAAATTCCTCACATACAGTTTTAGTCCCTCTCTGAATTCTTTCCATAAACATCTTGAAATTTGAAGCTGATAAAGTAATTATTGATCTTATCTCTTTCTGTACAAAGACGTCACTATATGGAGTTGATCTGAATGTACGAGTACTGACAACTGGTTTCTGGCCTACGCAGTCAGCTACTCCCAAATGCAATGTACCAACACAGCCAAGGAGTGCATTTGAAGCATTTAGAAGGTATGTGAAAGAGTTTGATGGTGTGCAAGCCTCTGTGTGTGTGTGTGTGTGTGTGTGTGTGTGTGTGAGTTTGTATATGTGTACAGTGTGTCCACATTTATGTGAATGTATGTGCAGCTGGTGTGATTAGTATTCTGGAATTCACCATATCGGAAGTAATGATGGACCTTGTGGCAGTTCTGTTGTATTCACATGTGCAAAATCACATTTTACAATACAGTGATTCGACATGCAGGATACATTTGTCCAGAATCTCTCTGTATTTGTGGTATGGTACCAGAACACAATGCTAGATGTACATCTAGCATTGTGTTTTGGTTTTCCGATGTAGCAAAATGCTCATTTGACTTTGAAAGGACTTCAGCTTAGAAAAATTACATAATTTGCATTCCCATGTGACTAATTCAGACAGAGGAGTAACATGATGTACCAATATCCAGGAGACTGAGTGCCATAGCCATTGGGTAAAGTATATGATTACTGGAGCGACAAATTTAGCGATTGACCTCAAGAGGGCGCCGGTGATACAATTTTTGTAGGCTGGAGTTCTTTCACATGCTAGATGTACGTCTTAGGTACCATACTAAAACTAAGAGAGGTTCTAGACAAAAAAAGTTGTTAAACACATGAAGTTTCCAAAGTACCAGATCAATACATTAGGACATACATTAGATGCCTAAGGTGACTAAAATGCATCTTTACTTGTTATTACAGGTTTTATCTTGGCAAACACAGTGGTCGTCAATTGACACTCCAGCCATCACTAGGTTCAGCAGATTTAAATGCATCGTTCTATGCACCAAAGAAAGTAAGTCTTACTCTTTTACATCAAGTGAAACTTGGTCACCAAAAAATTTTGCCTCACGATTGGTGGCTAGAATGAACGTAGTTGTTTACTCACTGCAGTCATATTTCTCACTATAGTTACATGATGTGCATAAGTATAAGGTTGATTTTCAACCAAATCATTACTGCATGTTTTCTCGAGTAAAAAGTACACTGAATCTCAGAAACTATCCTTGTAGGGGTGCCCCATGATTGCACTTGTAGTACTATGGTAATCTTTCTACGTCTTTCAGCAGATGTGTGATCAAACTACTGATTCATAATACAGAGACTTTGTTCTCAAAGAATGTACACTATTCCTCTTCATTGTATCTGTGTTCATCATCTTTATGCCATACATAATTCAACCGAGAACATTTGAAACAAAATTTTTCTGAACTGCTGCAATAAAATCTGTATATGCTCTTCCAGGAAGGGGCTTCTGGAGCACCCCAAGTTAGAAAACATATTCTTCAAGTGTCCACATACCAGATGGTTATTCTGATGTTATTCAATACGAGGGAACAGTGCTCATACGAGGTAAATATTCTTCTATTTCTATCTGTACCATGGTAGTAATGAAGTCAAGCATGCACTTCTTGTCTTATAACAGTCTCTATGAGATACTGCAGTAAGTCTGTCATTCATATATTGTATTGTTGCACAAATAAATGACGAGCAAGACAAACACCTTCCCACAAGACAAATTGTGAATTTTTGGCCCTCAAGGGCCAATGTCATCACTCTGTCAGTCTGTGTGTTTGTCAGTCTATCGGTCTGTCCGTCCATCCGTCTGTTTGTGATCACAGTGTCACTTTGTGATAACTTTCTCAAAATTTTACAAACGACATTTCGTGCGTCCATGTACTGTTACCACAATGTACTTTGCAAGATGGTATCCAACAGTTACTACAGCTCACAATGACGGACAAGAGAACTTGCTTTCCCATCCTGATCCCATTGTTAACTACAGCGTTCCACAAATCCATTGAAAGCCTGTGTGCTAAGTCTACTGTGGAGGAAGTCATTTATAAAATGTTTACATCATGCCAATTCTTTTTCTGTAGGAAGTTGCCCAAGAGACCGACATCCCATCAAGAGACCTAATTAGAGCATTACAGTCACTGGCTTGTGGAAAGCCTACCCAGAGAGTTCTGTCAAAGGAACCCAAGTCCAAAGAAATAGGTAATGATGCAGTCAATCCCTTGCTAACCCAATCAATGTACCAAATGTGCTCAGAAATCTGAACGCACTACATCTTCAGTCTTGTGAATCATGTATGGTTGCTTGGGGCTGACAAGGTAACAGACACATTGGCCAGAGGGAGATTTTGATAATCAGACACAAGTCGAATGGGAATATTTGGAAAGTATCCATATGGTCATACATACCTTTTAATATATAAACTTGGGCCATGCCTGTAAGATGTACGAGCATACTGCCGTGATTTTATGAAAAAAAGTGCCCTACAATTTAGCTGCATATTGATAAATATTGTGTGAATTCTATTAAACATAGGAACAGATTTTAATGCACAGGTTCTCATTCAGGCATTGACAATACCATGCATGCTGTTCGTGTACAAAACATGTAATAAGCTGTACTCTTGCAACAAAGCCTCTAAGCTATGTGATTCTCTTGAAAGCTCATTAATAGTTTACATCATGTTGTTGTATTTCAGAACCAAATGACACCTTCACCGTGAATGACCATTTCACCTCCAAGCTACACAGAGTAAAGATCCAGACTGGTAAGTACTGTATTCCCCCCACCCCTCCCTACCCCTCCAGAGGCATTCTCTGTAGTTAGCTTGCAAGCTAGGCCTCCAGGATGTGTCAATGTAAACCTGGTATTGATGTGCATGAGTAAATTGCCAGATGTCTTTGCTGGGATTGTTCATACGTCATGAGACTTCCAACCAGTGTGTACAATACATTTAAGGCAGAATGCACACAGAAGAGATATTCTGACTGAAACTTTTACAATTCTTTTCTGATCTACCATTTTAGGCTCATTTTTAAGCTCTTGGAGTAAGGAAAATATTTGGTGTCTTAGTTTTTCGAAAATCAAACATTTTAATATTTCCCATAGAGTTATATCTCAGAATTGGTTTCCATTTTGAATTTCAAATATCGGTGAATGTGAGGATTTGTTTCTCTAGTACCAAATTTTGCACACTGACCCATGATTTCTATTCATGATTTGGTAAAAGAATGGTTTAAGGTTTCACGAAGTAGTCTGAGCAAAAGTTTGAAATCTTTCACTTTCGAGACACATACTACCTTAGTTAAGGAAATAAGCACCTCGAAAGTGAAAGACTTAAACTTTTGCTCTAACTTTCCTCAAGGAATCTTTCAATCATTCTCTTTCAAATCAAAAATAAAAATAGGGGGTCACCGTGCAAATTTTGGTACTAGAGAAACAAATTGCCCGAGATTTACCGATATTAGAAATTAAAAATGGCCGCCATCCCTGTGTTAACTCTATTTTCGAATTTCGAAAAACTAAGCCGGTGAAAAGTTTTCTTTCACCAAGAGCTTTAAAATGAACCCCAACATGTGGTATATCAGAAGAGAATTGTAAAAGTTTGAGAGTCTGAATGTCTGTTCCGAGGTGCATTCTACCTTAGTTAAGGGAATATAGAAGCTTCTATGATAGTAAGTATTCATGCCAGGTGTCATGGAAGGGTCGATCTCACAATAAATGTGTTCTTGCTTTTTTTCAGTCGCAGCTAAAGGTGAATCAGAACCAGAGAGGAAAGAAACCAGAAGCCGCGTTGATGAAGACAGAAAACATGAAATTGAGGCTGCCATTGTTCGTATTATGAAATCACGAAAGAAGAGGTCACATAACCTCCTTGTTGCAGAGGTAACTTTTTCATACTTCACTGAAAGCAGATTTCGAGATCCAGACTTTTTTCATGGAAGAGAAAATATAGTTTTAAGCCGTAGATATTGTGGTAGATGAATTAAAAAAGTCATCACTCTAATGAACAGACTGGCACAAAGGACAGCGTTGAACTTAAAAGAGTCATCACATGTCTGATAGAAATGGAGTAACATCTGCACTGGCCAAGACATCATCTCTGGTGTTTATGCAAAGATATATTGGAAGACAGAAGCAGACATTGCTATAATTCTGTTTTACCGAAATGCCAGCTGTTAAAACAATACTGCTGGTAGTGTACATATGTGTAGAGGTGCATTCGGCCCTATACCTTGTAGATCTAGCAACTTAGTAGGAAAGATTTTTGTTTATCCTAGAAAATCAGACACAGCTATATCATTTTCTACAGCCAACTCAAATCTACACGGGGAAATGGGAGCGAAATGACAAAGCCAAAGTTTGTGTCACTGAGTATGACAACAAGACCACTAATTAATTTCCCATAGGCCACCACAGTAGCGTTGGGCTCGATTTTCCTATTTTAAAACATTCAGCGGCACGAATCCTCTTTACAGGTGTTAGGTCAATGTCAGCTTGACTACTGATTAATTTTTCGTGTGGGCAAGTCCACGGAAATTTTGAGATAGCGATGAAATAGCGCCCTCAGTGGTGTTTTTGACAAAATTCAGTCTTATTGTTATGATTTCTATTAGCCCTAGAACTCATATTACCACCAAATGCTTCAGCCATTATTCACAGCAGTCTGCATTTTGATTCAGGCAGAAAAATATCTTTACAAAATTCTTGACGTTAAAGTTCAAACTAAACAAGCATCCATGCAGATATCAAAACTTCAAGGTCTCCACTATTTTTCTCCCGAACCATCTTCATGGTAACCAACCCGGAAGTGAATTAGTGGGATTGTGCTAATATGACAACAATTGTGTATCTTTCAGGTTACCGAGCAGCTGAAGTCACGATTCTTACCAAGCCCAGTGGTCATAAAGAAGAGAATAGAGAACTTGATTGAGAGAGAATACCTGGCCAGAACACCAGAAGACAGGTACATATTAACTCCAAAAATATTACTCTTCAGAAAGTAAGCGTTCCCACGTCAGATTTAAATTTTTCAGAAATCAAAATGTACATCAAATCATTTGCGTCTCATGCTGCCTCCTGAAAACACATCTTGTTATGAAATTGTAGTGCATGATTCTAAAAAAAAAATGCATCTTCTCATGGCCTTGAATATTTCTGTTATCCTTTACAGGAAAGTCTACACATATGTGGCTTAAGGAACACTGTCACATCAACAGCGAAGCTTGTGTCAGCTCCGTTAAAGGAAAAGACAAAAAATTCAAAAAAGGAAGAAGAAAAAAAAAGCAATGAATACAAAACTATCTGTACTGTGTGTTGCCCATTAACCAAAACATCCAACAAAAACTTCTACATCACTGAGATCCCTGACAAAAAACAAATAGTATCAGAGAAAACTAGAATAAAAAAATATTTTCTCTTTAATTTTTTTTTTTCCCGAAAGTGCAGAGTGGGGATTTGACTTCAAAAAGCAACCACAGTGCCTAATTTCTCAAATCCGTTTTTGTGTTCAGTGGGAGAGAACTTGTCGCCAAGTGGACATTGTTAATGGGATGCATAAGCATTTGCGTCCAAATAAACACTGTAGAAGTTTTCTAGCTTACAAACAGCGGCCTGGGGAGGGAAGGAGAGAAATAATGTATATAGAAAAGCTGCCACGCTTTGTAGAGAAAGAACTTGTAGCAGACACCATGCGTTCATGCAAAAATGAATTTGCAAGACATAGTATACGACAACAGCGCATGGGAAAAAATTTGCCAGATTCATCGTAGTTTACTCCGACATAACTGCATTATAAGCCTTTTTTTTTTCAATCACTGTAAGAAAAAAACTTTGAGACAAATAAACTGTTTAATGTAATATTTTTCTGTCTTTTATTTAATAAATATGAATAAACAACTTTCAGAGAACAACTTGTAGAAAATTATAAATATGAAAACTATTAAAAAACAATTTTAAATATCAAAAGGTAAAAGCTTGAAAAAAAGGAGAGGTTTGTTAAAAAAACATTTTATCGTTGCTCACAGATGTGGATTCTCTTACTTCATACGACAATGTAAATCTTGAGCCATTGATTTGGTACAAGTACTGTCTCAACTCTAAATTGGATGACAAAAACTTCAAGGTCACATACACAGACTGTTTTATGCATTGCAAGCAAGGACAATTGGGTATTTTTGAAGGTAAGGTAACATGGAAGATTTTGTGCATGGCACGATTGAAAGTGAACAGTCAAAGTACACATCAGTGGAAGTTCAGGATGGAAAACCACACTCACCTAGCGGCTCCACTCACTGAAACATTCACAACAATATCACAAATGTTGCAATAACGTATGTCACAGGCATCTAATTTTTGTGTCGCTAAATGGAGAACTGGTCACCGAACAACAGTTGTTCAGCCCATCTTGACCTGGCTTATGCCAGAAACTGAAGAATATTTCTTTGTTTAATACATTATCGGTAGATGCTGTTGGTCATCATGTGTGATTGGCATAAAATGTACCAGAAGTAGCACAGGTGTAAGGTTGGGAACTGGTTATTCTGAATTTTGTCATATTTCTGATGGCAACATGACACACTCATACACCATTCTAGACATCACATGATTGTTACAACCCTATGCTAGCTAGAGAAGTCCGTGAAGAGATGCATCAAAATTTCCCAGGAAGAACATTAGTTGGCTACCGAAAACTGGCACAATATCAATTAACAGCATACTGTAATTAAGACTGTCTAAAACTACCCATGAGAAACCATTTCAAAACAAACCAACTAAATCTTAAAGGACAAATGATAAGAACGAAAACACTACTTGAACCATGCATTTGAATATAAAGCATACAAATGGAAACGCAAACCTACAGTTCTAGAAAGTTCACGGAGTCAGTTATCGATTGCAGAAGGAAAATCACCACAAACTTGTGTAGCAGCTCAATTGATTTCAATACTTTTGTGTCAAATACAGCATTCTTATGTTTGGTGTATATAAGTTGCAGTTCAAAGCGTTGAGTGGCATGTTTTCATTGACTACTGCTTGCACAATCATAGAACAATTGACCTCGTGACCTTCAATGTCGACCTACTGTGACACACACCTGTAGATTCATGCAAAAAAGTGTATGTTTTAAGATCTTTCGGCAGCCAGCTCGACTTCTTCTCTGTGACCTCTACTTGCCATATGAGAGCTGTATGGCTTTGGTCCGTTGAAACTCTTCTCACAGACATCACAGTAATACTTTTGCGAAGTCTTGACAACGTCCCCGGTCTTGGAGTAAGCAGATTTGTACGGTACAAATGCAGCTGAAACAAGAAGAATAAGACCGTATTCTCACTGCTGTTTATTTAGAAAGGTTTTGTATATTATGTGATGCTGTTTTACCTACTGTAAAGAATGCAACAGCCCAAAAAAATGTGATTGATTTCTTGGGACTACCAATACCACAAGCCTGGTTGGGTAAGGTTTGCAACCAGTAGTAGACTGTCTCAGTCCTTGGTTTGCAACACTGTGTCTCACCTCTGCCCTGTGCCCTGCTGTATGGCCTCGCTATGCCAGCCCTAAAGCTAGCACAGCAAAACTGCTCCAAGAGAAGTGCTGCCATCTGAGCCACACTACACATGGTGAATGATGCGCCAGAACTATGAGTTTCTTTGCAATTTGATACCACAAAGTTTTAACAATAATACTGACATTATTATTGCCATGGAAAATGTTCCATAATACTTTTGATGAGTCATCATCTGAATTGCATAATTGAACAATACCCACATCAATGATTACCTATTTGCATATTAAAGGTATACAGTCACCTGTAATCTAAATATGCCCATATATGGTCAAAGGGGCGTTCCTTGGTATTCAAAATGTCCATGTAAGGGCACTGTTTTTAAAAAGCGGCCATCTGCTTAAAATCTGTGATTGGTTAGATTTTCTCTTTCCATGGTAACTGTGGCAAAATTGGAGACAGTATACCTTCAAGTGCACAAAAGATATTACAGAACAGAGACAAACCTATAAGTATGATTTCTTTCGACGTACATTTTAATGGTGGTTTCACTGAAAATACTTTTTAAAAGTTTTCCATCTGATCATACTAAGCCAACCCTTACCTCACACCACAAGTATTAGACTCACCAGTCAAGTTTATACACAACTGAGCACAATTACATTGTATTTTTGTAGTGATCCAAAACCTGCTTAAATTTTTTCCTAAACTGCAGAAACAAGAAGAATAAGACCGTATTCTCACTGCTGTTATTTAGAAAGGTTTTGTATATTATGTGATGCTGTTTTACCTACTGTAAAGAATGCAACAGCCCAAAAAAATGTGATTGATTTCTTGGGACTACCAATACCACAAGCCTGGTTGGGTAAGGTTTGCAACCAGTAGTAGACTGTCTCAGTCCTTGGTTTGCAACACTGTGTCTCACCTCTGCCCTGTGCCCTGCTGTATGGCCTCGCTATGCCAGCCCTAAAGCTAGCACAGCAAAACTGCTCCAAGAGAAGTGCTGCCATCTGAGCCACACTACACATGGTGAATGATGCGCCAGAACTATGAGTTTCTTTGCAATTTGATACCACAAAGTTTTAACAATAATACTGACATTATTATTGCCATGGAAAATGTTCCATAATACTTTTGATGAGTCATCATCTGAATTGCATAATTGAACAATACCCACATCAATGATTACCTATTTGCATATTAAAGGTATACAGTCACCTGTAATCTAAATATGCCCATATATGGTCAAAGGGGCGTTCCTTGGTATTCAAAATGTCCATGTAAGGGCACTGTTTTTAAAAAGCGGCCATCTGCTTAAAATCTGTGATTGGTTAGATTTTCTCTTTCCATGGTAACTGTGGCAAAATTGGAGACAGTATACCTTCAAGTGCACAAAAGATATTACAGAACAGAGACAAACCTATAAGTATGATTTCTTTCGACGTACATTTTAATGGTGGTTTCACTGAAAATACTTTTTAAAAGTTTTCCATCTGATCATACTAAGCCAACCCTTACCTCACACCACAAGTATTAGACTCACCAGTCAAGTTTATACACAACTGAGCACAATTACATTGTATTTTTGTAGTGATCCAAACCCTGCTTAAATTTTTTTCCTAAACTGCAGGAAATTCACCCAGTTGCATTAAAGCTTAATTATTTTGCACAAATAAACATTCAAACATTGCAATTTATGAGTGATACGTTAAAACATCTTACATTTCTCCGGCACACCGAACACGTTAGTTGTTTTCTTCGTGTTAACGTCTTCTTCACCTTTGTTTTGTAACCATGGTAACGTAGTGGGTTTGTCTTCAAGCACCTGGCAAAGAGTTCACAAATTTAAATGAAACACGTTGTTAAAAGTGTTGTACACTTGACAGTTATGGCAATAATGTAACATAAGATGGTGGTAATTCATTTAAGGTAATATGCACCTTGAAAGTGAAAGCAGTGTTGGCGCTAGGAATTTTTTCATCGTAGCCACAGTCTGTTAGTGTGGCTAAAATGATCAAATTTTTTTTAGCCACAAGCAATTTTTTTTAGCCACACCCAACTAATCAATTTCATATACAAATTGCACAAACCCTATTTTCAATAACGTTTGTACTTCATTATCCACATGTTTGGCCAGGGCTGTTGTACATACACTTTAATTCCTCGACAGATAAACTGCTGAGCACATTTTCTGCCAATTTTATAGCTGCAGATAATAATGACCAGGAGAAGAGTAAAACTCCAGGTCCTTTGTGAAAGTTGTATGTCCTTCAATTAAAAAAAATATGTATTAAACAAAAATTGGTCTTAACTTTTCATGAATGCTGGTAAATAAATTGACCCCTCTCTTTATAGACAGGGACAAATAAACTTCTGTTTATTTTTAACTTTTATTATGACACAAACAACAAATAGAGTTCTTGGAACAAAAGTTGCACAACATGCCATGAAAAAATTGTCAAAGTCTTATCATTGGCCATGATTATTCCTCTTTTTAATTTTTTACATGATTTAAAAACTGCTATACATGACCATTATCTGGTGATCTGGATAAAATTACAGTGATTGCCTGACTATGCAAAGCATGGTCCATAGAGCATCAAAGAAAACTATTGGTATAAAAAAATTGCTTAGGTTTTGAAAATTAATTAAATTCGTAAACTCAGTGAAAAATCAAAAGAGCAGTTCGTCGATACGACAAATCTATGATCAACTGACTCATCTGTAGTCTCACATTTTATACTTCCATACACAGACAAAAACCTTGCTGTAATTTGTTCGACCATGGTCTAGACCGTGGTTCGTCTGTCTTTGTTCTCTTCTAGGTGGTTTTCTTATTTCCTTTTTTATAAATTATAAGCTATTTTAAACCTAGTTTCTTTCCCAGCTGACAACAATCAATGAACTATTTGTAGTTGACAATCGTAGCTGCCCCCAGCCGCATCGCATGCATCGTACCGTGCATTTGTAACACATTTGCATTGTTTGGGTGTCTCGAAACTACCCAAACTGTACACGACCGGAGTATACAAACTTGGGATCTTGAAACTTTTTTGCGCATGCTCATTTTAGCTCTGGGTAAAGTCCAACGCCATCACTTCAGTCTGTCAGATGCATGCTCTACCGTCGATCATCGGTCAACGTATGACAGAACAACAAATTATTTCGTTCAAAGGCTAGATATTTTAATGACTGAATATTTCGATAATCTGACCGATCTAAGGGTTATTTTGATACGTTAAAAGTGACAGAACCGGCGTGATCAACGAAGGTGCACGCTGTATGGAATACGTTGTGCTGCTATGCTGGCCGGCGTGAACTCGAATTACATCCTGACGCGACGTACGTGGTCAAATGTTTCGTACGGTGCTTGCAGCGTTTATGCTGGAAAATTTGGGTTGCGGAAAATAACGTAGACTTATTTGTAAAAACGACTAGTTGTTAGAATAGTACGCTACATAAATAATCCAGTTACATATTTTGGATCGATCACAATGAACACCCTCATATCGAAATTCTTGATCCTTCGGGAAAACAGTCGGTCTGGGATTGCACGACTGACGTGACTTTCGAAGCCGTCCAGGGTCAATGATCCCAACACAGCACCCAGTCATGAGCTTTTGCCACGAGTGGCGAAGGAGTCCCGATTTTTTTTCGCCACATCGGACATTTATTCGCAATTTGCGACTGTGGCGAACGTTAGCGCGAACCCTGGAAAGACTTAAACTTTTGCTCTAACTTTCCTAAAGGAATCTTTCAATCATTCTCTTTCAAAATCAAGAATAAAAATAGGGGGTCACCGTGGAAATTTTGGTACTGGAGAAAGAAATTACCCAAGATTTACCGATATTTGAAATTCAAAATGGCCGCCATCCCTGTGTTAACTCTATGGAGAAAAATAAAAATTTTCGAATTTCGAAAAACTAAGCCGTTGAAATGTTTTCTTTCACCAAGAGCTTTAAAATGAACCCCAACATGTGTTATATCAGAAGAGAATTGTAAAAGTTTGAAAGTCTGAATGTCTGTCCACGAGGTGCGTTCTACCTTAAATGAGGCATTTACCATCAATTTACAGAAAATCACTTTGAGGTCACATGGGCAGATATTGCTTCTTATGATCTTACATTTTTTGAGTACGAGTCTCAATATGACAAATTGCTAATTGTTTATAATTACAGAGAAAGCGCATAATTTTCAATGGCAAATCAGTGAATGTATGCAAGTCCACTTACAGAATATATCAATTTGTTAATCCTGCAAAAAAATTCAGGCTGATGTGCAGTGTCTCGGAAGCTGTTATCCAATTGGGTGGTTGAATCTGACCGTTATAATTAAATAATACAAATAGACTCCCCAAGTCGCTGTGAATAGTGATACAATCCACAAATCAGATATAAACTTCCCAGGACGCTGCACATCAGCAGAAAAATTCTTTTAGACATTAAGTCATTGACAATGACATAGTCCAAAAACAATTGCGCTGCTAAGTGGGCAAGGTTCTTCCCAAAAATAAACATAACTTGTCACACAAGTATTTATGAATTATGAATATGCACCGGATGATCTGTACAGGCTTAACCCCTCAATTCTCATTGCCAATTGTTATCCCAATCATGTGAACAAATAAAGGATCTCGTAGGAATTTTCCAGCACCCAAGGGTAATTCGACATGGCATATCAGAACTTTCCAGCATTCAAGGTGGTCAAGAGGTTACACAGAAAGCCGTGGGTATGTTAGAGACACTTTCAGGTACACCGGGTCAAAGTCTTACAAGTCCACTTAAGATTACCTTCACATAACTTGCGGGTACGTGACCACGGTTTCCTTCTTCATCCTGGACATTCCACCACAGGTTGTTGGTTTGGTGTTTGTTTACTAGAGTAAGCCTTTGCGCCTGTTTTATGGTCAGTTCTTTGAAACCACCAGGTTCATCTGGGTTGGCCTTGTAACTGTACTTTGCTATTAATTTTACAACTTTGACGTTATCTGGGAATTATAATGTATAAGTACACTGTAGTGCGACAAATTACCAAAGTTTTGGTGTAGCGTAGCAAGGAAAATGTGAAGAATAAATCACACATAACTGTTATTTACTCTTTGCACTTTGGGGGAAAAGTTAAAAATGCAGTATATAGAGGCAATCATAAGTGTGCTTTACCAATTACAGACAAGTGGTACAGTTGTCACTTGCATGCTGTACATACGATATTGAAAACTTTAGAGGCGCCTTTTAAAGAAATTAGCTCCCTGTAGCACATAGGAGTATCAAATCATTAGACAATGTGGCAAGACTGAAGATTAGTGGGCACAAGAACTTTTGTTTAAATTGATAGTAACCTAGGGAGTTAGCTGCAAAATTGTAGCGCTACGGTGAGGCGGTCGGTGATTTTTGGTTTTTGCGACTTCGCTCACCAGTAGCGCTACAAGGCCGATGGCCCTGGGGAGTATCATATAAGCGCACCCCACTCGACCAGGCGAGTTGATGCGGAATGCAACATATTTACTGCATTTGATCGTACCGATTTATCACTACTGAAGACTAAACAGTATACTGCACTAACTTTGTCATTTATGGGGTTTGAAATTTGTTCAAACACGACGATCGCGTTCCGAAACATTTCTGGGAGCCGTCATTACCAACTTCCGGTAATGGCGGCTCCCACAAACACCGACGCCCCACGCTCAATGTTTTCGGAACGCGATTGTCATGTTTGAACAAATTTCAAACCCCATAAATGACAAAGTTAGTGCAGTATACTGTTTAGTCTTCAGTAGTGATAAATCGGTACGACCAAATGCAGTAAATATGTTGCATTCCACATCAACACGCCTGGTCGAGTGGGGTGCGCTTATATGATACTCCCCAGGGCCATCGGCCTTGTAGCGCTACTGGTGAGCGAAGTCGCAAAAACCAAAAATCACCGACCGCCTCACCGTAGCGCTACAATTTTGCAGCTACCTAGGGAGTCTACTTATACCATCACTTTTATTTAACAGCCCCTTGTAGAAAATCCATTTTACTTTGTAACCACAGATGTTTTCACTATAATCTGCTGTCGTCCCGAGAATGTTTATTGGCACTGTTTAACAGTTTAAATAGGTGTAGTGCTGTAGCTCGAGATTTCCCTGCACCTGGTTATGTGGGTCCACAGTCGTATAACAAAACCAGACGTCCCACCACGTTATGATTCTAGAGTTCTTTTTTGTTGAAATTACAAATTAGAACGACCTACTGCTTAGGATGCTTCGCGGGAATGAGACTGGGGAGAAATGAAATGATTTTGGCTTGCTTTCAATATTTTCGAACATGGTAGCACCATTGCATTACCGTCGTACCGACCTATCAATTATCATTATCAATCACCACCACATGCACACGGTAATATAGGTATTCATCAAGTTAGAAGTTTGCATGTACCTTGTGTTTCAGATATCTTGCAGGTTCGACGTACAGATGTTCCATCTGAATGTTTAACAGTGCTATTTTGAAAAGTACTGTTCCCAGAAGCCGGTGGTGAAAATGGACCAATCTTTGCTTGTGCGCTGGTGCTGCCTCCTTCCGGTTGGTTGACCTTATCAGTGCATGCGAGTGCTGCTGTCGTTCCTGGACGTCTGACCGGTTGGAAAGAGTTGTTTTTCAGGACGCCCCGTCCTCTTCCCCTGCCGATCATAGCAATGGAGATGCTGTTGATGTTTTCGGCCATGCTGCAATCTTCACTTTTCACTCTAGGCTCTGATGTGATAATGTATGGGGGAAAGCGGTCGAGTAGCGTGGCACTGGCGTACAAGTGGCCTGGTCCGTTGTCGCTTTTCAACAGATTGACAAACGCCCTCACTCGGCAATGTACGTGTACTTACGTGAAGAGGAACTATCAGTAAAACTGGCACGCAGAGCAACATGCAAGGGACAGCCAATGAAAAAGGTGTTCAAGCGGTTCGGTGGCAGGAGGGCAGATGCATAATTTTCCAGTGGCGGGAAAGAGGGCAATGCTTTTATGTCAGTGGGTGAGGAAATTTTTGTTTTCATTTCACAGTGGGCAACTTGAAAAACGATCGGTGGGTAAACTTTCATCGGATGAGGGCCGAGGGTAAATCTGCATCACAGGTAAGTAGTTCAACTTCATCATGGATCAGTCAGGCAGGTGCCCGTGTGCTGGGCAGTCTACCAGATCGATCGATTCTCTGCTCGATTGCGTGCTCGATCTGCCCGTCACTGCAACCTACAACACAGTAAGTGAGGCTACCCACAATTCTCCATGATCTGTACACACGGAGATCACTCACTGAACTGAAGCAAATTTCTTCTGTACACAGAACAACTCGGTCCATATTTCAAAATTCTGGCAACATAGTTCTGATAATCATAATTTTCTGATTCCTCACTGTGAATAATGAGAAGATCAACCCCTTTTCCGCGGAGGAGATAGCAATTTTGTAATTTTGTCGACATAGATTTTTGACAGCCATACACAATATTTTCAAGGAAACTAAGGGAATCGCATCTGTGTGGGCAAAAGAGAGTATTGATTTTTTTAATGTTCTTACGAAGGAAATTTGCATGTCTGACAGGTGGTATGACGAGACCATTTAGTTGCTGATAACTTTATCTTGAAAAGTGTGCAATTTTTAGCACCTCAAACAATCGACTTCTCATTCAATTTACTCTTGAATTTTAAATATAATCAATAATTTTGGAACATAGTTTTAGCAAATAATCCTAAACTTAAATTGTAAGTGAATTTGAAGAAGCCTTTAGCAAAAAATGTATGAGTGAACAAATCAAGGGGAATTGTGGGTAGCCTCACTTACTGTGTCAGCTGCTGTGTACAACCCAACTCACGGGTGCCTATGAGTCAGGCGTATAATTTTTGTGATTTTTGTCATATCACAATGGTTGTCGCTGCTTACACCATAGAGCTTCAGCTCAGGACGAGAACGAAATTTTTGGGTACAAAGTATAAGTCACTGCGAATCTGAAAGATTGCACTTTTTAGTGGGACGGACGAAATCATTGCAAGTAAGAGGGCAGTGGGGGATCTCTTGTTATGGGGAGTTTTTTTGCGGTGAGGGATGCACCGGGAGTTTTGGCTCCGAGAGGGGAAAGGGGAAACATTTGGTGGGAAAAGAAGTTTTATTTTAAAGCATGGTGGTAGAGGAGATGCGAACAGCTTTCACTTCCCGGCAATTTTTTTTTCCGCCTGATTCTTTAAAATCCAACCCGAAACACTGAAAACACCTTTCGTTGAAGTTTCTTTACATGTAAATAGACTGGCATAGACAGTGGAGGGGAAGTCGTCTCCACTGTCTGTGGCTTACACGATCACACCAATCGATCTGAATTCCAACCCACGCTACATTCAAACTCGAGACAAACTTTGCGGAAAAATCTAGATATTTTATTATGACACAATCAAGCCCATAGACTTAGGACAAGTCTACTTTAACGAAAAAGGGTTTCTGAAAAACAATGGTCGCACCTAGCACACAAATTACACACCAATATTGATGGCCAACAACGTTAAAACCACAGTCGCTTGTGGTTAGGTACACGACGAAGGCCCCTGTAATTTTCATCGCATGTACCTAGCCACAAGCCACTGTGGTTGAAACGACGAACAAACTAGCAAACAACGGTCAACAACAAAGACACCTTGCGGCAAAAAATACTCTCCGTGTAATTTAACATGTTTGTCGTTCTTGTCCTGCGAAGTTTCCTTGTTTATTTCACAATACTATAGTACTTATCAGAAGAATACAATTTTGTGGTAATATCTAAAAAATCCCTTATGTGACCCTTATAACAAATTAGCACAAGAAATCCGATTTACGTGGATGAACACCACCCATTCTTTCGACGACAAATTTCGCTGCTTTTTAAAATTTCATGCTCATTTTATCAGTCCTCTCTTCCCCTTACAAAAGACAATAAGTAGTCCTAAAAGTATTCCCACAAACCCTCGTCGCCATTTGTTAGAGTCCTGTGTATTTGTCAGTGTCCAGTTACCATATCGAGGAATTTAAATTTCTATGATACAGGCGGGTGACGTTCAGTGTGAAACGGTGCCCATTCACACCAACGATTTTGGTCCGTAGAATACTTTATACATGGCGAAGCTCAAGGCAAATATGACGACAACGCCGGCGACAAGACCGATGCACACGTATTTCCATTCGAGTGGTTTCGAGGTTGATTTTCCGTCATCACGCACGCGCTTGTCGGAATGATCTTTGCTTCCATCGCCCTCATTATCAGGATGTCCATCGTCATTACCAATGTCTGAGGGATCATTTTCTGCAACGACAACGTGACAATAATGTAATGGACTATACTGTATACAACCCAACGCTCATAAACAAATAGATAGATACATCTATTAGATACTATTAGATATAGACCTATAGATACATACGTATAGATACTTAGATACACATACATACATACATACATACATACATACATACATACATACATACATACATACATACATACATACATACATACATACATACATGTTGTACATAAGCTTACATACAGTACAAACATGCCGTGGTGTTAATTATAATAAGTAAATTTGCTTGTCGCATGGGCGATCAGACAAGGATGGAACGATTTCGTTCGATGAGAAAAGCCATAAAATAACACCACGAGCAAGCGACACATTCTTACCTGCTTAGGCTCGGCATTCTAAATGTCACTTCAACATTTGAACAATAAAACACGTCAACAAAATTAGATTTTCCTCGAGATAAACGAGAAGAAGGACCACGAATCCATTGAAATCGATTGAAATCAAAAGGCAAAAATTAATCGTATTGCGGAACCGATTTTTGTACGCATGACTTAAGTCACGATCAATCATTACGAAGCAGAATAGGTGTCGATATAAGGTATAATTTTGACAACAAAATCGGGTTTAGATCGAAAACACCCAGTGACGAACCATGATATGAAGGTCGTGAACACAAAGATGAGAGAAGTGAGGGGTGAGAAATGAGGAAGAGCTCGTCTCCAGAAGTATTATTCACACAACAATTGATTGTCTGCCGACAATACAAAGTAGACAATGTGGTTATGATCGTGACACCTGGGCGAACAAGAATAGACCATACACCACAGGAAAATGTTTCCGCCTCGTCTGCGATACAAAACATCGATCATCTGTACACTTTATGCCTTTACTCAAGCTCCCTCAATCCGCAAGTCCCTGCCTTGTAAAATATACATACTTGTTCTGTTCGTTTCGATAGGGCAGGAACGTGAAGGATTCGTACATGTAAAGGCTGACGTTAACGTTCACCGTCCGCCTCCACCAAAATTCAATGAGCCGCTATTGCTATGTACAATTATATACAATAACTAAAATATTCTGCTAAACGTCAATTGTGTGTCCTCACTTTGCAAAAAAATTACAAATATGCCATACAAATGGTTATACGTCATATCGTCATCATTATCATCATCATTATCGTCATCATTTTCATCATCATCATCATCATCATCATCATCATCATCAAAACACGATTAGAACTAATTTGGGATAATTGGATGGTGAAGTAATGTCTGTTTAATCTGCAAATGTAAGCTCATCTGCTTTTCTTTTTAAGTTATACACTTGTTTTATGAGTAATTTGTAATATTGCAACAATCAGCTATAGAGCACCTAACACTTTTGAGACATTTTAAAAATATGAAAATCCAATTATCCCAAATTAGTTCCAATCGTGTCAATAGCACCGTCAATATCGTCGTCGTCGTCATTGCCATAATCATTGTCGCCGTCGTCATCGGGTCGAGGTTCATTAATCGTACTAACAGCGTCATTTGCTGCAAAACTTATCTTTTGAGTCAACTATCGAACTAATCTTGAATTTATCATTTAATACAGTGCAATGTGGTGGTCCAAATTTACAACGTAGATGGCAACAAAACCAGTCGCAGCTATTCTAACAACGCTTTATGCCTCGTCGAGAGCCTGTATAACGCTTTGGATTATTTCAGAAGTAAAATCATATCAAATGACACAGTTGATTTTCGCTGGTGACAGTTTTCAAGGAGACTCAGAAATAGAAATTACTCCTGCGTGTTTTTATTTGCTTTGTTGCTTGCATGTATGTTTGAGAGTCACTTTGGGGAGTTGTCATGTTAAGGTTAGAGGCCAAAACCACGAAAGGTACGAAAAGAGATCTTCTATCATCACATTCACACATTCGCACATCGTCCGGTCTGCACAGCTTAATTATGTCGGCATAGCGTATTTGAGGGAAAGTCCCGTCGAAACAAACGACCGTGCATGTCTACTGAAGGTGTGGTTGCAGAACAGTAGCTCGAGGTTTTGCCTGGGGTTGTTAGTTGGACGTCCAACCCACACCTTCAGGTAAAATCTTGAGCTACTGGACTGCAGCAAATCTGAGGTGACGTAGCCAGCAGTACAGTGTCAGTGGTTCGATGTGTTGCCAAGGTCAACCCTGCTTTTACCGTCCGACCTACAACCCCAGGCAAAACTTTGAGTTATGCTGTACTGCAGCTAGTCACGGAAGCGTTCGGATATGACACTCTTTATCAGCCAGCCATGTGCACTGTAATCGCTTTGTGCATGGCTTACATATATTAAGGGTCTGGTCAGTTTCTTCGGGCTGGGGTGCATTATTTTTGCGAACATCAAAAAGTGGCTGACCCCCTATTCCAACTTTCAAAAACAGGGTTACCTCCACCAACCCAGCCAAAGTTAGCAAACAAGCTGAAACACTTTATTTTAAAAATTGCCATTGAACCAGCTTCCAAGGTATTGAATATGAATTTTTCTGTGAGTTTTCCTGTTACCTTTTATGATGGGTTCAGAAATTTTATAAAGGAAACTACCACTACCAATAGGATTAACAAAGTAGAACGCGTCCTTACCAATCAGGTTTTTGTTACGCTGTGTATATCAATTTCAGATTTCATAATGATGAGTATGCGAAAACTGTAACTGAATAATGCTATTTAACTGAATGATGCAATTCGTGGCTGGTATGATGCATTTTATGCAAGTATGAGCCCGTGTCTTAATTCAAAAACACACTGACAACCCCATCCCCTGAACATTTCAAAGACATGGTGACCCTCCCTCATCACCAAAGTCGAAAACAGGGTGACCCGCCAGGCTGAAGAAACTGACCAGTCCCTTACAACGCACGATCCGCTCTAGATATGATTGAATGCGTAAAAGTTTACCTGCACAGTAAGCGCCACAACAGAAATCTATCTCCGTCAAGTGATACACGTAGAAACCACTACAGTTCTTAACTTGGATGTCGATGGACTGGGAACACTTCTCTGTGCACGCCCTCCTCCACACAACGCCCTCCTCTACCAGGGGGTGGTTACCATCCAGGTAAAAACCGTACTCTGTTCCGCAAGACCCGTCCGCGTTCAAAGTGCCGCTGACGGCGATGTTGGTTGACAGTCGATTGCCAGCAGGCGAACGGAAGCGGTACCAACTCGCGGCGAAAGCTGCTCCCGTGTCACATCGGTAACTGTCGGCGTTTGCCACGGTTCGTGTTTTCGCTTCGTATTTGTAGTTGACGTTTCTGTCTGGTTGATCGAGAGTACCGTAACTTCTGCATGGATTCAAGGTGTCTTGCTGTCTCGGAACTACAAAAGACGGGAGCAGTCATTTGTAATCTGTCGTTTATAACACCCGCTCATGTATTTTGGGTTTCGCCGCATTTAGTTTTTGCTGAGTCATTTAATGTTAAGTTTGATTAAAAAAGAAAAATAATGTAAAATAATGTTTTAACGGTACTTTTTCTTGACTTTTGGTAGGTATACCCATGTTGCAATATACAATATAGGAAAGAATGGGCGACGCCCTGACCATCAACGTTTATTTATGGGGCCAAAAAAATTGTGCTGTTCCGCTAACCCAACCTATGCTATTTTCTAGCCGCCGACCCTAGACTTTTTAGAGCTACGTAAACGTGGAGGTAAAAACAGGAAAGAAAAAACCCGCAAAATCACACGTTCGTTACCTCGCGTTTGATATTTGCTTGATCGAGGATGTCTTTTATGTTTTTCTTCCCTTATATGCTATGATATGTTTTTCTGGAAATGTTGTGGCCAGTGTTTGATAGCCCTGAACCCCTGAAAAAATGCGTTATTGTATTAAAAAAATAAAAACATTTTGGAAAAAAAATCCCTGCCTACCTACCTACGCACCCTATTTTTGAAAACCATGTTATCGGAAAAGCACTATTTTTTTTCTTTTTGGCCTGGACGAGGGCGAGAGTAAAGTTAACGGGCGAGGCTTGACGAGCCAGTTAATTTTGGCTTTCCTCTCGCCTGAGCCCGTAAATAAACGTTAATGGTCAGGGCGGAGTCTGTTATTTCCATTATATTATCAACGAACCCAAGAAAACCGTCAAAATTTACGAAAATTTCCCACGCAAAAGTCAACTGGGACCCAGAACTTGTGCAACACGCGACGCACTGTTACGCGCACTATAAAAATTTTGCAAATCCGAAGATTTTTTGGAAAAAAGTTTCTAAACTTTGTTCACAAGTGCTTCATTTTGTTTTGTGGTTGATTACGATCTTTGTACAAATCACAATTTACGTTTTGGTTGTAAAGTTATTATATTATAGGTACTCATATTCACGGGCCGGTAAACAAACTAATACTGCTGTGTATTTGTAGTCAGTCACGTGGTTCGGCTCGACCAATTAAAATGCCATGGACAGGGCATGGTAATATAATTTTATTCTCTTCCTCTAATAATCGAATTTTGACTGTGATGACTCAACGAAAACTAAATGAACGAATTCGAAACCCACAACACATGAGCGGTTATTTATATTCATGTTTAAATTTATGTTGTCTTTGCTAATTTGGTTGAAGAATACTTCTCTATTGTGTTTCAATCATATTGCTGTCATTGCAAATACTTACATATAAAGTAACAAATGATAAATTTAACTTCCATAGCAACAGAGTAAACCCAGATCATGTACCGAGTGTACAGAGTCGAATGCTGCATTCCTCCATGTATATGACTCTGGTACCTCAATTTTTTTTGTACTCCTATAATTGTAAATGCAACGACAACAGTATGACTCAAGCAAAAACAAACAAAAAACAAAATATTTTTTGCTCCTCCATTGTATTGGCAAATAACAATTGAAACATAAACAACGTCGGCGATGACGACGACGACGACGACAACAACAACAGCAACAACAATAACCTATTACTAAGTTCCCCCTTGGTACATCACAATCGCGTCGCCAAGGGCCGTGGACTACACAAAGAACAAATGATAATTTCACTTAGTGGCAAGTATCTATGTATTCTGCATGAAACGGAAGAAGTGGTTTACTTATAACGTAGCCTCACAATACTTGCTGTCACTTGTTTATCCATGGAGACTTCCCCCTAGTGACGTATCGGTACGCTCTGTGGCAGATTTTGTGAACTCTAAAACATCATCTAGTTCCGTGCACCTCAATTTGAATAGGAAGGAGAGTGTGAATTTGTGTCGGGAGGAACTCCACTGCATGGAAAATCCCATGGCGAGGCAACATGGTTGTAACTACTGACTATATTCAACAATACTGAAAAGATGAAATGAAGACTAACAATATCTTACTGACAGCCTACACTAAAAGACAGTAGAGATCTCTACTGTCTATTCTATGATTGATAATGATATTTAAGTTGATATTCTTTTTATGTAAATCTACCATATCTTCTGTTATTCTAAAACCAATTAGGCTACAGACGGGCGTCTTGGTTTTTAAATTGACGTATGGCGACAAAACTTCTCCCTACTGGCGATGTCACATCAGCTTGACGTCCCCCCCAACCCCGTGCAAAAAAATCGTCTTCATGCCACTTTATACCTGGAACCAATAGATTGTCAAAACACCATTGTCCCCCCCCCCCAAAAAAGCCAAATGAATAACACCTAGAGAAAATTTAAACAAAAAAATACTTCTTGAAAAATTTAGCAAAAATGAATGTCCGATAATTTGTGTACCGCAAGCCGGAGAGTTTTAATTTAGAGGGTGTTCTGTCGCAGCTGATAGCTGTTCGGAATATGTTTATAATTCCTGCGACAAATGATTTTATGCGATCTTGTCACACCAAAATGTTCCTAAGAAATAGAAAACTCAAATCACCTTTTTACTGTAAGACAAAAACAGATTTTAGAAATCGGTTGTATTTCCTCATTAAGTCGTTCTCTGCATCATTCTGTAAGACTTTTCAAGATATGTTGTCGTTTTTTTTGTCAGCGCACTAACCGAACACAAAACTATGGCTTCAACTCTCCAGGTTGAGGAGTATTACGGAGATTCATACCTGGTATTACGGGCGCAAAAACAACGACTGTCATCGACATCCCCTGCCCGATGATTCCAGGTATCAGCGTTCACTTAATAGTTTTAGTAGAACAATATTAAAACGTGCTTTTAAAACGACATATGTATAATTCGGTAATGTTACCTGTGATAGCTGCATCACCCGTTCCTGCCACGCATGCGACAAGTAAAACTGACCCGATGATGACGAAACTCAAAGCCATGTCTTGTGTCGATTTAAAAAGCAGATACTAGCGTCAAAACGAGCAGTGAGTGGTACAGAGTTTCCCTCTTACTCTGTCAACATGAAGAAAAATCACAAACAGGCTATAGACTTGGAAAAAAAGAGGAGGAACTTGCTTTACTGCTTTCATCAGAAGGATTAGAAATCTCAGTGAAAAGAGACGATGTACATTTAGACCAGTAAATTTGGATGGAAGTACATTTAAAGGACCTGATTGGACACTGCAGATTGATTTGCATGCACGTGCCGATAGAAAGACTTTGTCATGCAAAGTATGGGGTAGGGGCGGCGAATGCCCAAGTATGTGCGTTGGGTAGCACCACAGAGTATCATACACAGAGTGGCAACACTTGCATGCCTTTTGTTCCATGGTCGTCTCGGTAGACTATTGGCTTTTCATATTAAAATGAGCTTCAAAGGTGTTAAACTTTTTGGATGCTTTGTTTGTGGTTGATAATTACACGAGATTATGCGAAACATACGACGAGATGGCATCGTACTGCCAGTCGCGTAGCAACCATAGTTACTTTGTGAGCTCTCAGGCCAGAAACACTGCTTCACGCCAATCAAAACATAACACGCCAGCAGTTTCATAAACATGTCCTTTCTTGACGCCCGTGTAAAGACGGTATGACTGACCGTAAGCCATTGAGTAAAACCAGACAGTATCGATAAAAGACTTTCAAATTTGGTTCAAACACACTCATTATATATTCATAAAAATATGAGAGGAATTTTTAAAACGGTAAAACCCACTTTCCTGAAGCTCAAAACATTCCCGTTTTTGCCAGCACATCAATTCCGATCAGCACCACACGACAACAACAACACAAACTTTGTCGAACATACTTTCGCTTAACAATTGGTGAAAATCCGAAAATTACCGAAGGGTGCATGGTCGGCACTCTTCGGAAAAGAGAGCCAAGAGCTTCGTGAGGCGAGGCAAACATGGATTGCTTACGTAACCGCTTCACGCCTTAAACAATAGGTGTTGCCACTCTGTGTATCTTACTCTGTGGTAGCCCCTACTTCTTCTTAGACCTTTGAGCGACCGCCATACAGAGGCTTGGCTATGCATGTTGCATTTGAGGAAAGATGGTGTCCCATGTCGTTTACATGAACATTTAATCTGATTCCAGATTTAAACTGGTTGTAAGAAGTTCATCAAAATTAACCCCGGTGAAAAAGTGAATGCAGTAGATTAAGCGGTAGTTCCCCTTTTGATGCCAAGTTGAAGTGATACCTCCTGAATGAGACTATGAGTTTTGTAAGCAGTTATCGTCTTTCCTGTTCTGATATATTTTACTCGTATAACTTCCGTCACACATACATGTAAGTAGAGTAGCCCCCTAGCCGCTTGGCTTTTCTTAGGCGTACGCCCGTTTTATGCTGCATGGCGTTCATCCCACCATCTATGCGACAGTCTGCCAGAGAATGTTGCTTAAATTTCGCGATCAATTCACCATCGACGCCACGGTCGCTACTGGAGTTTAATCCTTCAATTTACTCTGTTATGATATTTAGACAGTTTTAGGGCAATTTTTATCAGTCTGCTTGTCCATTACTTGTAGACCAGTTTCAAGTTGATTTCTAAAAATGAAGTCCTTTGAAATATCTATCTTCATGTAATGAAAACTCATGAAACTATCTGTTTTTGGTGAGCGAAAATTCCCGATATCGCAGTTCGTGACAAACGTATCAGAATAGAATCTCTGTGCGTGCGCACTTAGTCTGAAAACAATCCAGACTGGAGAGGTAATTTTCGCACACTTCTCGCGAAATACGAGAAACTGTCGATGTCTCTTAACTTCCTCGCAAAACTATGTACCAATGTAGGGTTTAAAGATTTATACTTGCCGTAATTTTCTGATGATTTTTATTCTGGTTTTATTTCTGAAGTTAATAAACCCTGGATCAGTGTGTAAGCTCAATTTTTCTCCAAGAGAAAAGCTCAACTTCGTCGTGTGTGTGTATATTGGCATGATTAGCTGCAGTACAGCAATAACATTTCCAACACTGTTTCCATCAGGAACTAACACCTTCACTGAAGAAAGAGAAGTAAGACTGACAGTTAAAAAGTACATTAATGCAAGGTTACTTTCAAGTGACACACGATTTGCAGAAAGTACTGAATATACTTTTCAGTGTTTACACCGGGCAGAAATGGTTGATGTAAAGAATAGCATCACTATGCAACTCAAAAAGACAAGAATGGGGGATTTAAATGTTGCAAAGTTGAAGAATCCTGACAATGTTAGGTTAATGTTGAAAAATGATGAATTATTTGCATCATTTATAAAAATCCGTGGCACACCCCAATATTGGAAAGAGATGCAACAAGACATGATTGCGAAGATAAGACAGTTTGGACCATACACATTTTTCTTGTCTGGCAGTGCTGCTGACTTCCATTGGCCTGAATTGGTACAAGTCATTGCAACACAATATGGTGAACACTTTACATCAGAGGAGATAGGGCAAATGATCTGGCAGACAAAACGCAATTGGATAGCCAGAAATCCTGTCACAGCAGTCAGACATATTGATTATATATTTGGAAAGGTACGGAGAAACATATACATCTCATTGGTCAAATTCTGAATTATGATATCAGAAAAGAAATGCAAAGGAGAGGCACTAAACATTTCCATGCTGCTGATCATGTCCCAAATGCACCAGTCCTGGATAAAAATACTGATGAAGATGTCATATCATTTATAGACAAATATATTTCATATGCTATTCCTGACAAAGACACTGATCCAGTACTTCATGACCTAGTCATATCACGTCAAACACACCATCATACAAGAACTTGTAAAAAGAGAAAAGGCTTAGAATGTAGATTCCACTTTAAAAAAATACCATCACCAGAAACTCTTATTGCTAGAAAAGAGACATCAAAGAAAGCAATTTCAGAAGCTAAAAAGGTTATGACTAAGGTCATGAACACTTTAGAAAAAAGTCAACCAGAGATTACTTTGAGTGAGTTGCTCACAGAGGCAAATGTTTCTGAAACAGACTATCATTCAGCATTGACTTTATCACTTAAACGCACATCAGTCGTTTTGAAACGAAAGCCATCAGAGACCGGTATCAATCCATACAATCCATACGTACTCAAGGCTCTATGAGCCAACATGGAAATACAGTATATAACTGATGTTTGGGCCTGCATTGCATACATTACTTCATACATGTGTTAACCAGAAAGGGAAATGTCAGAGCTCATGAGAAATGCAGTCAAAGAAGCAAACACTACAACAGACAAACTGAAATGTATTGGCAATACTTTTTTACGGTGTCGAGAAGTGTCACAACATGAAGCAATAGCAAGGTTGGTAGGTTTACCACTGAGACAGACGAACACAACAGTTCGATATGTACCAACAGGATATGAAGCAGAAAGAACAAGAATATTAAAGAGTGTGTCAGAACTTGATGAAATGGATGATGATAATGAAAGTGTCTATGTACCAAACATTCTAGATAAATATGCAGCCAGGCCATACCATGGATGACCTGTCTCTGGCTGAGTTTGCATCAATGTACAGTACTTCATATGGATAAATGTCTGATTTTGATGATCCTGTAGATAACACCTTTGACCACCGAGATGATGAACAAAGTGCACAAAATGCAAAGCCTTAATCAAGTACAAAGTTTAAGCTCCTGCAAGGCCTAGGATGGATATATAAACGACAAAAGAATATTGTAATTCGTTACTATTATGTCTCAAAGCAAAAAGATTCAGAAAAATATTACCATAGATTACTTATCTTGTACCTTCCTTGGCGAGAGGAATCCCAACTGAAACTTAACAACAGCTATGAAGCAAAGTTTGTACGAGTGCATGACATTATCCAGGATACAATAAAGAAATTTGAACCATGTAATGATGAGGTACAAGATGCATATGAAAATGCACCAGATCCTGATGACATTGATGAAGAACTATGGGATTCAGTAGCACCACCAGAGGCTGAACAATGTAGAGACAGACAGATATCTGATGATGCAGAGTATGACTTATTAGACTTATCAAACCTTGATGAAGACCAAGTTTCTGTTTGACCCAATCAATGTCGCCACGTCAATGAATTCTAAACGTTCACTGACATTACAGGCAAAGATACTAGCTGATGTAAAACATTACAAGATAGTGCAAAGTCTAAATGACCAACAGAGAAAGATACATGATTTCATCTTTTCATTGTGCACTTCATGTAGAATATGAAGTATCCTAGGCAATTCACTACCTGATCCCTTTTATGTCTTCCTTACTGGTGGAGCAGGAGTAGGTAAAAGCTATGCAGTTCATGCCATTTTCCAAAGTACAATTCGCCAGCTACGTCGTGAAGGTGAAAGTCCAGACACACCTACTATAGTTTTGACAGCATCTACAGGTAAAGCAGCTGTGAACATCGGTGGAACAACTCTACACAGTGCATTTCATCTCCCTTGCAAAAAACATGGTGAATCAAGTGAATATCATAAGCCACCCGCTCAAATTTTGAACTCATTAAGAGCAAAATATGTAGCATTGAAGATAATAATAATTGATGAAATATCTATGGTTGGTGCCCAAACTATATCAACACTTAATTTGATATTACAAGACATCTTTGAAAACAACAGTCCATTTGGTGGTGTTTCTATACTGGCTGTTGGTGACTTATTACAGTTAAACCCTGTTGGTGATAGGCAAGTATTTTATATATCAAACAAAAAGGACCTCAGCATTTTGGCAGGATCTGTATGGCAAAGTACATGAATTACATGAAATTGTGAGACAGCAAAGTGATCCAGAATTTGCAAATATGCTATCCAGACTACGATAAGGTCAACACACTAAAACTGATATTGAGCAATTAAAAAGTCTTGAAACTAACTCTCATCTCCCAGCGAACTGTGTTTCTTTATTTTTAACAAATAGAGAAGTAGAGGAATGTAATGAAAAATAACTGAAAAGTCATTGTTTAACAGTGCTGACAATTCCAGCAGAAGACACCACAAAGGACTTGCATACATCGAGAGCAAAGGTCGTTGTCACTTATAAAAGTCCACATGAGACAGCTGGTCTTCGAGATGAAATAAAAATTGCTGTAGTTCCCAGATATATGCATACAAAAAAACACAGACATGTCAGATGGCCTTGTCAATGGAGCTACTGGTGAAATTACTCATATAGAAATTGACCAACGTAATCCAATGAAAGGAATAATTTACGTGAAATTTGACTCAAATGCCACAGGCAAAGGAGCTAAAAAACGAAGCAAATACCCTGACTCTGTACCTATCACGTTTGCTTTGCATTCTGTCCGCAATTGTTGGAAATGTTCACCAGTATTCTGCTCATAGTTTTCGCCGAGGTGGTGCATCTTGGGCTTTGCAGTGTGGAATCCCAACAGAGCTTATCAAATTGTTAGGTGATTGGAAGAGTCACTGTTTCAGACAATATCTGCACCCCTCCCTTCCACTTCATTTGCAAACGATTGGTCAGTTTGCTGCTCATTTACCTACCGCCTAAACTACACCCTACATCAAGTGTCTTGGTTCTTGGGGATTTTTCTGTGTAGATGTAGTACTTTTGTAGTACATGTAGTTAGTTTTAGTTAGGTTACAAGGCTTCACCCCGTAGCCAGTAGTCACTTTTCATCTTTTTCAGAAAGCCTTTGCATTCAATGGGGTAAACCTTTGACTTTTGTAGTGCCATCTTTTATTAGTAATAAATACCCCCTACTGTTCCAAGACATCGGTCTATCTTGTGTATCGTAAGCTGTGTGACCCCCAGCCAACTTGCTCTCACTTTGCCTTTGGTCCAGTGTAAGCAGGATTTGAGGCATAGTTAGTATTTAACTAGTTTCAAATCCTGGTGTAGCTTTCAGGGGAATCACAAAAAGTTTTACATTCATTTCCATGTTGAAGCACAGGGCGTGGCAGGAATTATTAGTGTAGAAGTTATGAATATGATCAATAAATATCTTGTATTAAACTATTTTTCATTATACAAGCCTTACCTGTGTCTAGTGTGTGCCTATTACTTTACGCTAGCTATCTGTGGATAGTATTTCAAAGAAAACAGTCTATATCTGTTAATTGCCCTCCCTAATCCCCTTCATTAATTTGTTCTGCCGATCACTGACGCGGGGGTTTATCGCCCTGACCAAATACCTCGTTAGCAGCTCATAAGGTAGTAGACATTTATTGATCATATTCATAACTTCTACACTAATAATTCCTGCCACGCCCTGTGGTTACAGGTGCTATACTGTACCAGAAGCAGCAGCCCTGCTCGAATTTCCCTCCCTCCCAACCCTATTTTCTAATAAACCTGTTTGCATGATGGTTTATGTAATTATAGAAGTTTGCGACTCTAGACTTAATAAGACAATTTCCTTGTATTGTTATCTTTTCAGTTTTTTCATGCTGAACGTTTGTAATTTAATGGAAGTTTGACATTTTGAGAGTTTATGTAAACTTTTTGTTGATTGCGTGCTTTGTAATTTCTAGGGGGATTTTTCTGTGTAGATGTAGTACTTTTGTAGTAGTTAGTTTTAGTTAGGTTACAAGGCTTTACCTCGTAGCCAGTAGTCATTTTTCATCTTTTTCAGAAAGTCTTTGCATTCAACGGGGTAAACCTTTGACCTTTGTTGTGCCATCTTTTATTAGTAATAAATAGCCCCTAATGTTCTAAGACATCGGTCTATCTTGTGTATCATAAGCTGTGTGACCCCCCAGCCAACTTGCTCTCACTTTGCCACTGGTCCGGTGTAAGCAGGATTTGAATCATCATTAGTGTGAAGTAAAATAAACCTCAATATAAACTGCAACGCAAATTGTACGATAATCATTCTTTCCTTTTTTGTTGATTGGAGAACATGAACTTGGGTCCAGGTTTAGTTGACTGACTCCTATTTTATAATTTGTTAACAATATATAACATAGGTATTCCTAGTCACTATTAATCAGCGTTGGAAACTACCGCCCGTCCTCCCGTCCGAGACGGGTAACTTTTCAGTCGGACGGGAGGAAAATTGTACTTCCACGTCCGTGTGTCGGGCTCTCGATAGTAGCCCATACGGCATACCCAGTAATCTCATCGATCAGCTTCTTGATGTTGTGTAAAATAAACGAAATGCAATATACCAATATGTCCAACTTCAACGCGCTTATGCTACTGAAACTGTGCAACTGTGTGACGCCGGAACGCAATGCAAGCTGGACATATAAACACGGGTAAACAGGAGGTCGCTCATACTAGTAAATCTCACACGTTATATCTGTGCTTTCTTAGGTCACTTTACAAGCACGGATACTCCATTTTATGGAAAGACCATGTGTCATCTAAGTCGAGGGCTAGCAAACACGAGAATACCCTCCGGGTATCCATCGACTACCTCATAGGTAACGCAGTAAAAAACCAGCAAAAACATGGATCATTTCAACCATTATCTTTGTGTACAAAATATATACTTATTTTAACCTTGGCTCTTACACGGAAACCATTGGGACAAAATAAACTTCATCAAAGTTTAGTGCCTGAAACCAATTAACCTATCAGATAACGGTCCACTTTGACGTTGACGTAATGTAAATATACTCAAACCAGTAATCACTTCCTGCCTTGCTACAAATAGAACAAGCTCAAAGTCTCATCAAACCAGTCTGAGACGAGCTCAGATAGCGATGTCTCCGTATCTACGGCCTGCTCGCTTAAACTGAGCACATAAGGGAGGACTCTATTAACACAGGAGAGTGAACTGAAAATCACTGCAGCTGAGCTTACTTCTGGGATCAACCCTCGAGTCGTTTTCTAACGACACTCTTCATGGTCTATAAAACGAGCATCTAAAACAAATCCTTCTTACAAAATCATAGCTCGTTATGAATCTTTGACCAACATGTGAAGGAGTAAGCATTCCGTCGATATCCGGAACGACAACCGAAAAGTCCGGTGAGTTAATTCAAACACACTTTGCCAATATCACTCAAACAGTTAAAAGGTTTCACGATAGCGGGTTTAACAACGGGGAAACTGAATTTTTTTAATTTGTTTCCATTTTATGCCACAACTTATCGTATAAAACCAAGATGCAATCTGTAATCGAATTGGTACTACAATCAACCAAACTGAAAAGATTGCTGAGCAATACAGAAAACATCATCTGGCAAAGAAAATCAAAAACTGAGAGAGCTGCCATATAAGTAATCAAAGTTGGCGGCATGAATTAAATAAACCAATACTCTCCTCAGACCGAACCGATTTCAAAGGCCGTTTACAGCAAATATTGTTAACGAAACCATGAAACCTGGGAATGGCTAAACACAGAGAAATAAGATTTATTTCTCGAAACAGCCTTTCACAACATGCTTTTCAAACACCGGAAAGCAGGCACCAATATCGACCCGAAATCTATTACAAAGTCCATGAAAAATTGACATAAAACCAAAAGTTCGCTTAATCGATTTAAATGCCTAAAACAAGTTATCGTTGTCAGATTAGTACAACATTTACTGTTAACATAACGAGCACTAGCAACGCTCAAAATATGCCCTAAAACAAAAATCCTTATAAGCGTCCAGAAACTCCGGTCGATGCTGGGTCATATATATATAATATGACACCACACACCGGACCGCTCATTATAGAGTCAGTCAATAGTGGCTAACTCTCTCAATAACGAATCTGGCTTCTCCTCCTCGAGGACGAAGATGACTTCATCACACAACCAAGCGGAGGGGATACAAAACAAGAGAGCGACTGATGAAGGAACCCCATTTTTGGTTCCGAAACACTGTTAAGACGAATCACTCAATCAACAAACCGGTTTACCGGGGACCCAGATCACATGACTAGGGTCAAAGCACTATCGATTCACCGGTGTCTCGCCATGTATTCCACACAAAATAAATGCAATGATCCTTTTATTCACCATATCGTAATACTAAACAATCTTGGTAGAGCCGATGTGTGGAGTTGCCTTCATTTTCCTTTATATACTTAATGGTTTGGTGTTTTTGAATGAATGGATTTGTCAAAAATTCAGGACAGGCAACTTTCTGGCAGGACAGGCAAGTTTTGAAAGTTACCAGTCCTGATGTCTGGCAAATATTTTGGCCAGTTTCCAACACTGTATTAATCAATGAATGTTCTCTTTAATTTTACATTCTATGTCCGATTATCCAATATATTCAAAGTGTTAACTGGTCTATAATTTTTGTTCGTTCTTGACATGTCATTAAAATATTTGTTCCCAAAGACATGTCATAAAAATATTTGTTCCAAAAGCATTCAGTGTTTCAGTGCATTAAATATTGATTTCCACTACACTGTCTTCACACATACCCGTTGGCCACGTTGTCCATCCAAGTCCCACATTGATTATTCTCTTCCTCTAATAATCGAATTTTAACTGTGATGAATCGCAAAAACTAAATGAACGAAACCCTAAACCCATGTGCGCTGCCAGTTGTGTTTTATGTTCATGTTTACCTTTATGTCGTCTTTGCTAATTTGGTCGAAGAATACGGCTCTGTTGTGTTTCAATCATATTGCTGTCATTGCAAATACTTACATATAAAATAACAAAATAATAAATTTAACTTCCATAGCAACAGAGTAAACCCAGATCATGTACCGAGTGTACAGAGTCGAATGCTGCGAATTCCTCCATGTATATGACTCCGGAAGTTCAATCGTATTTTGTACTCCTATGATGGCATGTAATTGCAACGACAATAGCATGACTGAAGCAAAACGAAAACAATAAAAATATTTTTTTGCTCCTCGATTGTACATGTATTGGCAAATAACATTTGAAACAACAACAACAACAACAACAACAATAACAACCTTATCACTAAGTTCCCCTTGGTACATCACAATCGCGTCGCCAAGGGCCGTAGACTACACAAACAACAAATGATAATTTCACATAGTGGCAAGTATCTGTGTATTCTGCATGAAACGGAAGAAGCGGTTTACTTATAACGTAGCCTCACAATACTTGCTGTCGTTTGTTTATCCATGGAGACTTCCCCCTAGTGACGTATCGGTACGCTTTACGTTAAATTTCGTGAATCGTAAAACATCATCTAGTTCCGTGCTCTTCAATTTGAGTATGAAGGAGAGTGTGAATTTGTGTCGGGAGGAACTCCACTGCACGGAAAATCCCAAGCGTGGAGTGGCGAGGCAAGGTTGTAAAAAATGCTGAAAGGATGAAAATAAAACTGACAATATCTTACTGACAGCCTACACTAAAAGACAGTAGAGATCTCTATTGTCTATTCTATAAGTTGATATTCTGTTTATGTAAATCTACCATATCTTCTGCTATTCTAAAACCGATGAGGCCATAGACGGTCGTCTTGGTGTTTAAATTGACGTATGGCGACAAAACTTCTCCCTAGTACAAGTGATGTCACATCAGCTTGACGTCTCCCCACCCCCAATCTGATTAAAATTACGCGGTATTCTCTTGCTGTCGTAGTGAGAGGCGACAGCAAGAGAATACCGCGTACTCTACATCTGATATCAGATTGCCCCACCCGGTACAAACAAAATCGTCTTCACGCAACTTTATACCTGGAATCAATAGCTTGTCAAAATATCATTGTCTCCTCCTCCGCAAAAAAAAAAGCTTAATCAATAACACCAAGAGAAAACAAAAACAAAAACTTCTTGAAAAGTTCTAATAGCAAATATGAATAGCCGATAATTTGAGTACGGCGAAGGAAGAGTTTTAATGTAATAGTTCTGTCGCAGCTGACAGCAGTTCGGAATATGTTAATAATTCATCCGACCAATAATTTTATGCGATCTTGTTACACCAACATGTTCCTAAGAATTAGAAAACTCAAATCACCTTTGTTACTGTAAGAGAAAAACAGATTTTAGAAATCGGTTGTATTTCCTCAATAAGTCGTTCTATGCATCATTCTGTAAGACTTTCCAAGATATGTTGTCGTTTTTTGTCAGCGCACGAACCGAACACAACACTATGGCTTCAACTCTGCAGGTGAATGTTGGGAGTATTAAGGAGATTCGTACCTGGTATTACGGGCGCAAAAAACAACGACTGTCACCGACATCCCCTGCCCGATGATTCCAGGTATCAGCGTCTGAGCAGAACAATATTAAAACGTGCTTTTAAAACGACATATATATAATTCGGTAATGTTACCTTTGGTAGCAGCATCACCCGTTCTTGCAACGCATGCGACAAGTAAAACTGACCCGATGATGACGAAACTCGAAGCCATGTCTTGTGTCGATTTAAAAAAGCAGATACTAGTGTAAAAACGAGCAGTGAGCGTTACAGAGTTTCTTTCTTCAGCCTCTACTCCGTAGACTTCAAAATATCACAAAACAGGCTATAGACTTGGAACAAAAGAGGAGGAACTGGCTTTACTGCTTTCATCAGAAGGATTAGAAATCTCAGTGAAAAGAGACGATGTACATCTCGATCAGTAAATTTGGATGGAAGTACATTTAAAGGACCTGATTGGACACCGCAGATCAATTTGCATGCACGTGCCGATAGAAAGACTTTGTCATGCAAAGTATGGGGTAGGGGCGGCGAATGCCCAAGTATGTGCGTTGGGTAGCCCCTACTTCTTCTTAGACCTTTGAGCGACCGCCATACAGAGGCTTGGCTATGCATGTTGCATTTGTGGAAAGATGGTGTCCCATGTCGTTTACATGAACATTTAATCTGATTCAAGATTTAAACTGGTTGTAAGAAGTAAGTGCACTGAGACTGTTATGCCCAGTACGTCATAACTGCATGAACATCTGTAAATAATACAAAGAAAGGAAATATCGACAAAGTCATCAAAATTAACCCCGGTGAAAATGTAAATGCAGTAGATTAAGCGGTAGTTCCGCTATTGATGCCAGGTTGAAGTGATACCTCCTGAATGAAACTGTGAGTTTTGTAAGCAGTTAAGCTTATCGTCTTTCCTGTTCTGATACATTTTACGAGTATAACTTCCGTCACACATACATGTAAGTAGAGTAGCCCCCTAGCCGCTTTTCTTTTCTTAGGCGTACGCCCGTTTTATGCTGCATGGCGTTCATCCCACCATCTATGCAACAGTCTGCCAGAGAATGTTGCTTCAATTTCGCGATCAATTAACCATCGACGCGACGGTCGCTACTGGAGTTTAATCCTTCAATTTACTCTGTTATGATATTTAGATCGTTTTAGGGCAATTTTTATCAGTCTGTTTGTCCATTACTTGTAGACCAGTTTCAAGTTGATTTCTAAAAATGAAGTCCTTTGAAATAGCGATCTTCATGTAATGAAAACTCATGAAAGTATCTGTTTTTGGTGAGCGAAAATTCCCGATATCGCAGTTCGTGACAAACGTATTAGAATAGAATCTCTGCGCGTGCGCACTTAGTCTGAAAACAATCCAGACTGGAGAGGTTTCGCACACTTCTCGCGAAATACGAGAAACTGTCGACTCTTAACTTCCTCGCAAAATTATGTACCAATGTAGGGTTTAAAGATTGATACTTGCCGTAATTTTCTAATGATTTTTATTCTGGTTTTATTTCTGAAGTTAATAAACCCTGGATCAGTGCGTACGCTCAATTTTTCCCCAAGAGAAAAGCTCCACTTCGTGTGTGTATATTGGCATGATTAGAGATAGCTGCAGTACAGTAGCTCGAGGATTTGCCTGGATACTTGGGTCAGACGGTGAAACCGGTTTTGCCGTCCGACCCAAATATCCAGGCAAAACCTTGAGCTACTGTACAGCAGCTAGATTTACGCCGGGCCACGCATCATCAAAAGTATTTACTTGGGCACCTTTGCCAGCGATCATAAAGCTTAAAGGGGCGGTCGTCGGAACTGCGCTTGTACAATCATCTTGTTTATAAAGAGTGTATTTCATGCATGATATCTATATGCATCACTCCAACATAGCTGCAACATATGAAGTTTACGATATTCATTGTTAATAAACATGTTTCAACTTTCATCGATCGCCAACGTACCCCAGATACAGTATACATCGGTAGTAGGGGTCCCTGGCAACCTTTGAGCAGAGTTCCGAAGACCACCTCCCTTTAACTCACAAACACACACACGCACAGGCCGAATGAATCAATGTTGACAAAGATGAGCTTTGTGACCATGCGACATTGGCAGTTTTCCAAACAAGAAACTTAGGGTGGCGCTGCCTGTAACACAGCGTATTTTGCTCAAAATCACTTTTGTGCCAAGATTCATTCAATTTTAAGTAATGTGTTAACCCCAAGATTAAAATATTGGATTCACCTTTCAGCTTGTTAAGCAGTCGTAAGCTCGGTTCAGAGAAAGAAGTGTAAATTCATGCAAATCACACGATTTCCTGGCTTTTCCTTTCTCCAAATTTTGAGATTTCCAAAGAATTTAACTCCACTCTAGCTGGGTCACATCTTTTGAAATTTTCACATTATATTCTTTAAATGCTATTTAACAAAACGAGTACTTTGTTTGGCAATAAAGTTTCTACATTTTGAATAAGAGGCATATGTTAATTTTGCTAATCATGATTTTTTATCACTTTTTTGAGTGTCAGTCTTTCAACCCATGCAATTTTAGAATAAGGATAGGTAATGCAAAATAAAATAGTCGTTTTTTCTATATGTATTCTTGTTTCAAGTGAAATATTAAATCTCAGAAAATAGAACCAAGTTTTTGACCTAAATCAATTTTTATCACTAATACCAAAATTGAGATTTTCAACCCCAAATATATACCGCCTTCATTTTTCGAGTAAATTATTGCTACCATACTAAACTTTATATTCTCTGCTTTTTGAAAATATATAGTATGAGGGGGTTCCTTGTCATCTTTGATGAGAAATATTGCTTTCAAAAAAAGACTCTGTTAGTCATGTGCAGCTCCTCCTTGAAGTTAGACTTGCTTCAAGTCTGTAGGCATATTAGTTTATTAAAATAGTAATTGAAGGACTTAATTGGTAGGCTGTTTTGTATATCGTGGGGTGAACCACAGGCGTTCTGTTTACCGGGTAGTTTGTATAAGTGTCGTTTATACCACGTTCCGACGTTCTGTTCAGTAGCCTTATCACCTACTACTCTCTTTGAAAGCAACTAATTCAGTGAGGAAGTGTTTCTCGGCTTATTTTGAATCACACATACTTCATCCATTGAATTATGCCCCAGGGAAAAGAAAAAAATTAGATGCAACTTTGACTGTTCCTCTTTTTTTGCTACAGTCTGGTTAATGCATAATGTTAATTTTGGATGAACAATTAAGAAACCCTTACTGTGGCTTCCGGGTACCTGACCTTGCCTATTTTAAGGCCGAAATGTTTGACTTTATGCTTTCCAAATACAGTATATGTGTCTGTTGTCTGTATTCTACGCGCAGTATTCACCATAAGCGATCACCATACTTACAAAATGCAATCAAAATGCGCATGTGCCGAAATTTCCGATAAACTATTAGCTAAGTTTGCAAACAGTGGTTAGGCTACAAGTCTATCAATACTAATAGCTTAATAGGAGAAAGTCATACACCTCTCTATGACTTCGAACGAAGTTCGCACCAAAACAAAGACAACTTTTACCCTCTTTCGTACTGATTTACAAGTCCAATGTACCGGTCAAAGCATAGTCACTGTTCAAGGCTATATTGAAGCTTAGCCACTGTCATGTCGCCGAGTGGCCGTGGCTCAGTCTACAGACAGTCTACGCTTAGTCGAATCACGATTTACTTCCTCAGGGCCTGGATAGAATAAATGGGGGAGGGGCTGTTACGATTCAGAAACAGGGTGCATGAAAATGGTGACTTTCCCCCAAACTTTTGAATAAGAGGTAATGACCTTCCCCAAATTCATGCGCGAAAAATCATGACCCTCCCCGTCTTCAATTTAATGCCTGTACATATAAAAAAGTGATAATTATTGTTTTCTAAGAATTACTACTTATTAAATATTATCATTTAAAAACGAGCATTGTACGGTACTGTGAGACAGCAATAAGCTTTAACCAGAATATATAAACTTTTCCGCAACACAGGAAAAAGGGACAGCTTGAGCCAGGAAGCAGGTAATGTGGAGCGACCAGGGGTAGGAAGGAGGTTGTCCCTGGGGTCATTTCTGTTGTGGAAACTTGAAATTCAGCAATTGAAATGGTGTCAATTGATTTGTGGCATTTGGGGTGAATAGTTAGTCACGTGCAAACTATTAATATGACAATGCATTACAAATTGTTCTGCGACACAGAAAAAAGAGGAATATTTTACGACAAAAATGGTGCAATGTGAGAAGGAGAGGCCCCCTGTTGAAGAAACTTTTGAAAATTTAGCATTGCAATGGCGTCATTTAGTGACACTTTGTTTTAACTTCTAGACTAGTGTCAAACAGGTGTGACAAAACAGCGTGTGATACACAAGACTTTATCATATAAACAAAGACAAAATTGTTTTGTCTGTGATATAAATGGAAACGCCTTTCGGTGGAAGAGATTTCGTCATCTTTGATAACAGTAAACGATGAAAGCTAATATTCTATTATTCTGTTTTAAATCATATCACCCATGAACAGAAATACATATAGTGATGTTCTGTGTTAGATGTCTGTATAAATGGCTGCATTGTTGACATATAAAATATTTTTCATGCCAACATCACCGTGACTTGGTTTTGGTTCATGTAATACAACCATTTTCAGTAATAGAGCGCGAAGCCACTGCAGTGAACTGCAATAAAACTGCTTACACTAATTAGTTTCAGCTGTAGCCGTGGCCACTTTGGTGTTGAACAAGGCTACTTGATAAAGACCAAAAAGTCTGCTTGTACAAAGGCAAAACTAGCTCTGTCTGAGGCTCGAGTTGTAAATGAGAGTTTACGATTGGCACCCTGTGTTCAAGATTAAAATACAATGTAACATTACCATGCACTGGTCCATGTACAAATCTTTTTTATTTCAACTTCCCCAGACAAACTGTCTGCATGGGACATACGATGTTGTCGACTTTGCCAGCTGGCTACAGCTGAAAGTAATTAGTGTGATCAGTTTTATTGCAGTTCACTGCAGTGGCTTCGCGCTCTATTACTGAAAATGGTTGTAATTGAGAAAGATACCCACCGCAAGGGGTGGGTAATGTGACTTGACATCGGTGGCTTTGCTCCGCGACTACTAGTATGTATCTACCGCCAGCAGCGCACTTCATCCAACGGGTCTTGAAGGCGAGACTGTACACTACTTGCGATGTTTGGCGAACAAGAGGACCAACAACCGGTGGTGAACCAAACATAGAACCAAGTAAACATGACGTGGAGACCGTTCTGGCAATGTTTAAGAATTATGGAAGACAGAGACAAAGTGTGAAAGAATAGTTCTTTTTGTCCACTACAATACAAGTGAATGCGAGGAATTGAACTGTTTGACTGCCAAAGTTAATTTTTGTCACCTTCGTAGAAAAACCCAAACAATTTTTAAACATTTTTTTTCAGAAATTTTGACAAAAAAACTGAAACCAAAAGGAAATCAAGTCAATTGAATCCAAAGCTACAAAAAAATTACAGAAAAATACATAAAAATTTCCAAAAGTTGCACTAAACTTATGGCAGGAAAAATTATGGCACTCAAAGGGTCAAGTAATTAAGTAACAAACACAAAAGATCTTACTGCATGTGAAATCATTTACAGGTATGCTCATCTGCCTTAGCGCAGAACAGAAGAATTCGAAGTAAAAACTGTTCAAAAAAAAGTTAATTAACAAAATGTGATCAGTGTCAGAGCAGAAAACTTAAAGGCAGGCGCTCAAAGGTCGCTAGGGACCTCCATGACCGATGTAAATACTGAATCCAAGGTACGTTTGCAATTGATGAAAGTTAAAACATGTTTTTCATAATGTACATCGTAAATTTAAATGATCCAGCTATGTTGACATGATGCATCTGTATACAGTGCATGAAATACATTGTTTGTAAACAAGTCGCACATGTGCAGTTCTGACGACCGCTTCCCTTTAATAAGACTCCTACTGAAATGGAGGACCCCAACATTTGCAGTGTTGTATTTTACATCAACAGTTCAAAGAAATCAGGTTGAAACTCCTCAACCAGATATAAAGTTATCCTATTAAACATTTTGGCATTAACATCTTGGTCAACAAAGGAACAATATAAAGGTGTTCATAGCGTGAATTTAGATAAATTGCAAGTTTGTGCCAAAGATTGTTCTGAAATGGCTTAGGTTGTCATGCCCAACATGTGCCAATTTTTCTATTCCAGATGAAATGCACTCCTCATGTTTATCAGTTTTTGAGTAATCCCTGTCCATCATTTTTGAGTGACTCCCCCCATCCCCACCCCCATCCCGTCGCAAATAACAACAGCTCCCAAAGTACAGTGTTTCTTTGATGAAAATAACATTTTAAAACAAAAAATTAGAAGAGTTTGATTTTCAGTGTATGTTGATAGAAAATTACTCCACGTTTTGATTCCAAACTAAGGTGTGTACATTTTGCTGGGGTATAGCAGATAGGACTCTATGAAAAGAAAGTGTACAAAGACGACAATGTTGCAACGTTTTTTATGTCGACGTTTAATATTTACACAAATGTGAAGATAAAACTACAATACAATAACTGACAAGACTCTTAATTTAAAGGTGGGGAAAGTTTTTTTTTCATCACGTTGTCGAGTGCTACAAAGTGTAAGTATCTAACTTGAAATATATGGACGGCTTATGTGCTTACCAACTACACGTAGGATAAGCTAGTTTGTTGTAATGAGTTTGGTTTGTTGTAAGAAACTGTCACTGATATGGACAGGCACATGTATATACAAGAGAGTTCAGAGTTCATATTAACAGCACTGAAGTTGTTGAGTCCTTGAAAAGTTTCTCTACAGATTTATGTACAAAGTCATACATAGAAGAGGCCTTATTTTACAATGTAACTGGAATGAAAGTTTGTAACTGGCATAACAATTTCTCTTTTCGGTTTATTTTACACAATTTTGATGTGATGCACAGAGCACTTTTACAAGCCAGGGCACATCACCAGCTTGGTGAGTACATCTTGTATTGACATTAATTCACGTTAATTCTGCAACATAAAACTTGGCACTGAATAAAAACAAGAGTGCAGATTCAAAGATCTGAAAATTCCCTACTCTGGGCCGATTTGGATTTAATAACAGAAGTTCAAGGTTGAGCAAATGACGCTTGATCTTTCTTTATAGGGGAAAAAAAAACTGGTTAAATCTCATTATTATTTCTTTGTTCTTGAGCCATGGCATTGCACTTCTGAAAAAGTAAAATTCTTCAAGACAAAATGAAACAACAAAATAACGGCAGAAAATTGTGAAATCAACACATTTGCAGGCCCTAATTTCTCTGACTTTGATACAGTGAATCCACGACACAATTTCTTTGACTTTGATAAAGCAACCTATAGAACGAGTCTGTCTTCTCCCCCGTCATCCCGTATCACTGTGCCGCTGTCTGGCTGATTCTGTTCTTTCTGCAAACACTGCCTCTTGCAGTCCATCAACATTTCAAAGTCCTTCCACATCTTCATCTGTCTCATGCTCGGACCGTGACTTTCTCTGACGGCCTTCTGCTTCTCACGCAGACCCTGAATAAAGACAGAAAGAAAAAACCACATCCATGAAATCAATGATCACTAAGTATTGACATTTCACACAGTTGATAAGAAGCAGGTTTGCCAAAATGTAGCAGAAAGAAAGATATTAACCCTTGACCTTTCAATGTGTACGGTCAAACACATGAAATCAATCGCAAATCCTATCCAAAGAAAGGGGAATTTGATCCCCATAATACACCTGGAGGGGGATTTGACAATGCCACAAAATTGTAGATTTAATTTTGACAGACATCAAGTCTACATTATCTACATGTAGCCTCTATTTTCCCCCACCCTTGGGTATTTGACATATTTTTGTAGCCTGCTGGTGGGAAATTTGATCTGGCTTGGACAAAACAATGTTAAATTTCCCTGTTAGGCCTGCACTCCCCAGCCTTGTGGAAAACATTGATAGGTGCATAATAATATTTATTTACAACTGTTCTAGAAGTTCAAAAATTATGAATTTTTAATAGTAATGTGTTCAGAAAGCATGCTTGTACAGGAGACAACACCTGCATCTAGCAGGTTCAAGTTTATTCCTTGCACAGTCACATAGCATGTTCCTCCTATAAAGCAGCTGTCTGTGGAGCTCACATTCCAATCGAACCCTTTCATCACCATGGTTTGGCCCAAACCTATTGTTATCAATGGTGAATGTGGACCTGTTTACAAGGAGTTGGGGGTGAACAGGTTCAGGTTGACCTCTCTCACCTTGCCCAAATTTTCCTGTTCTTGAATTTTTCTCGTGTACTGCTCACGGAAAGCTTTCTTCTTCTCCTGAGGGTCTGATGACACATACGCTTTCATTTCGTCGGCCACCCTCTGTTGTTGAAGCTCGATAATTTTTGTCATGCAATTCAGATAATGAAAGCGACTTTCTTCCTGGGCGCACTCCTCTCTGTATGCACGCACTTCCTGTAAGTTAACATGTGATCAATCACACAGTGATGACATATTTTTATGAACTTGTCAATGCAGCCTATGTGTATGATGTCCACTATTATTGTAGATGACTGGATTTAAGTTCATGCTTGGATTAATTTATCAATGCAATATTACATTGTGTTTGCAAGGCTAGTACTGAATATTTCAACATTGGGAATGTCTTCAATTCTGCCCTCCACAAAGTTTCAGTCTGTATTGAGATATTCATAAAAATTTTTATAGTCAGAATGCAATGATCAATCAGGTTTGTACGGGTTAAAGCCTCGTTAGCTGTACCTTTTTGCATTATGCAAAAATATACCATCCAACCTTCAATGAGATGTTTTTGATTCCTGTTACAAGGCCATTTTGTCTTTGAAAATGTCACTCTTTCAATCGTTGGTGAAGAATTTGGTTGACTGTTGACAGTTTTCCTTTACAAGCTCGCAGTGGCCATATTTGACTTGCATGTCAAACTTTTTTTTTAATATTTTAATCTTTGTTGTATATTTGTCACCAATGTTAGAAAAATACATTCGGTGGTCGCACTTCGGTAAGCAGTTTGCTTGGCCATTGACAGTCTTGTAAGTTGGCACAAAAATCTTAAGATCAAGAGTCTTGAACTACTCACTTGCAAGATACTGAAGAACCAGATTCATATAGTGTAATTTTTCAAGGCTGTGGCAATTCAAGCTGCTGTATTTTTAGTACACTGAAGGCAAATTAATGCAGTTAAAAATGAATAACACTGAATCTGAACATTCACTGACCTGTTCTAGCTTGGATCTGTTACTTTCAAGACCAGCTGCCATTGTGTCATACTGTGCTTTCTTCTCATCGTACACCTGTTGTATTTCTTGACAACGTTGTCGTAACGGACGTAATTCTTTGATGACAGGCGCCAGGGCAGACTTCTTGTTTGCAATGGTCTGTGTTAATTTCCTCACCTGTGACAAGTAACAATTGTACATTTCACTCTTGTTGTCACACTGAAACCCTTCAATGTAAATTTTTTATTCTCTAAAAAGTAAGGATGTTCGAAAACAACTATATGAACATATTACCCCAACATTAAAACTTTCACATTCAAAAATTTTAAAGGTCAGAGTAATAGTGACATGTAACACAGTTACTGTGACATGGTAAATTTTTGAAACATGAAATTTTTTTTTCAAGAGTAAGATTTTAGTGTTACTGTGACTTCTCCATCGCACCACTTCTCTGACAATAGAAACGTAATTTGTAAAGCCTTTTTATTTCGCAAAATGTGACAAAGTCGATTTTTCAATAACTGCGAATGTTAGCAATAATCACTTCATGCAATCTTCTTATGTAATTTCCAATCATTCTTAACTTGATTTCAGGTGGGAGGTATACTGGTCACTGGTCAAAGTTCAGAGGTCATCACACTTACCATTTCCGACATATCTTCCAGTGTTTTTCCTTTCATCTCATCCAATTCACTCTTGATGGTTGAGACTTTTTCCAGTTCTTCCTGAGTGTCTTGGTAGCCCGACACACCCTTCTTTGCCTCAAGATGGGACTGTAAAGAATTGACAGATGATGAGGCAATTGACCAATATCAAGGATTCCTAAAAAGCTTCTTCCAGTGTGAAAGTGTTTCAGGCAGTTTTTGTTGATTTCCACTTTTTGCGTGGTATGATTTTCGACAGAACAGACTTTAAGTGCTGTTGCTGTTTTGCTGCATTTGCAGAACAAGATATGGTCAATTCACACATCTTTGGGCATCTAAAAGAAGACCTATATTAGCTAGCTATCATTTAGCTATCATTATAAAAGTTATGAGCAGGTCTTACTACAATTTATAACGGACAGCAGAGATGATGGTAAAATATTGATGATTGATGATTTTTTTTCCCAGAGGGTAGGCGAATTTACATAACACTGCATAATTTGCATCTTCCTTCGTATTGTTGTGAAAGTGTTTGTCTATTTGTATGGTTAATATCATATGAATAGATTGCTCCAAAAACTGCTCAAAACACCCCTTGTGGAGAAGCCTGAAACTGGTTGACAGGGACTCACCAATGCATATGAAACCTGGCCATCTCTTTGTTTCAGTATTTCCTCAGTTCTGGACAGCACGCCGTATTCAGCTCTGAGTTCAGCTAGTTCTTGTCTTTTCTTCTTGTACACTGTACTCTTACCTCTCAGCTTGTTGACGTAACGTTTGAACTGTTGACAACACAAGAAAGCACATGTTTTAAGTTGTAAACACCTTAAAAACCAATGTTCTTTGAACTTTTTGATTTTTAGATCAATAAATCTTGCAGTTTAAATGTTACATGTTATGACTGGATTGCTTGTACAGGATAAACAACAGAAAACCGACACCGAAATATATCTGACATGTAAGCCTTGAGACAGATTACTATCACCTGTCTGGGTGCAAATTAATGTCTTTACGACCAGACCTGTCATTAGGTTCCTTCCTGTTAATGATATGAAATGTTTAGTGTGTGTAAAAAAGATGCATACCAGGCATCGAAGTGGCACGGCTTGCCTGCAAGCGTTGTATTTTCTTTGTCCAATGGTGATTGGCCATTTTCAACGCCACCCAGATGCTATATATTATTATGTAAATTTGCATGCGCTAACTCAGTATAAGTAGGGATTTTAGGTCACGTGACATTTGTGTTGAACGTACGCGTTCGATGCAGGTCTAGTCCGAACTTTCGTGTTAATTCTTAAATAGACCAAATAATCAGAGAAAATGAAACTGTAGTGTTGAAGATTATTATTTTAACTTCATTTTGGGAAATTTTCACTTTTGTACTACAATAAATGGCAAAGCAGCACGACTACAAACTCACGCGTACCGGCGATTTTGGCGTCCATTATGAGCGTTGTGCCGTGACCTCGAATGTCCCGCGAAGGAGATCGAACATATACCTCTTTGATAGGCTCTCCGCATGACTTATTCTGATCGCATCACTATTTTTTAGGGGTGGTACGAAAGTAGAGATCATGGGCTTCATTTTGAGGGGGCAAACGTGAAAATCGCCGAGAAAAACTCAATCTGTGATCAAACTTTGTGTTTCGTTTGTGTTTTTTTGAAAGAAAATCTTGATTTCCTTAAACGTTCGGCCCCAAAATTAATTTTATGATAAATATTAATTGTAATTCTGCAATTATTACGAGTCTGACAATGCGAAAAATGATGCTTAAGGCCCTTTTTAGCGAGTATGGTTTCACCCCAACTTTACATCCGGGCACTCCCAGGAATCACATACAAGTAATCGGCGCTTCGCCGCATGTTCTGTGTCAGGAAGTCTAAGCTGAGTTCCGACGTTCATGATTTTGCAGCTAGATTTGTCTGATTTCTTATCTAACGCAAGGAACTAGAGAAATATACTTTACCTTTTCAAACGTTATCTTGTTCGAAGTAGTTTGACTTCCGGTGATATTTTTCGATAGACACTGAGAAGTTGTCATGCCAGCACTGCACTGCAGTGTAGGCATACGCACGAGCACCACACTTTGCCGATACTATACTGAAATTATAGTTTCTATCTTTAGTTCCCGAGAAGGGGACTATTTTGGTTCTCTCTGAAGAACAAGGCCATAGATTATTAATTTGTTCTTTCCTCATTGATGGTGTCCCGGACTTTGAAAAGTTGTATTTATACTGGTTTGTATTTCGGATCGCTGACTTCGACATGTTCGAGGGTCTATGTTATTTCCGGGGCAGCTTAACTTTGCATCCAGTTTAATGCAGTTGTTCATTCTATAAATGCGTGTTGCTGTTTTACGGCATTGACAAAGGGTTGAGAACGAAGTTTTTTTGACTTTTTGGAAAAGTTCTTTGTTTTAACTTTAAATCGACATTAATCGGACATATTTCATAATCATTTAATAAAAGTTGTAATCACACAAAATTTTTTAAAAAATTCGAAGTTCAAATTAAAAAAATCTAAAAAAATATTTTGTTAAATTTAAATCAAGTTCTAAAATGTCACAGGTATCATTTGATTGTTTACAGGTATTGTTGTTTATTTGTTTACCTTGTAAATATAAATCTAAATAACTTTTTTCATATATACAAAGTAAATATTATGGAATATGATTATCATATTTCTGTAGATGTTCACGATACATAATGCATACAGCGATCAATGTCACAGGTATCATTTGATTTTTTACAGGTATTGTTTTTTTGTTTACCTTGTAAACAGCATTCTAAATAACCTTTTTCATTTAAAAAAAATTAAAAACCATTGAACATTTCGTCAGCAATATCCACAAAAAATTTCATCAATTTTCAATAAGAAATGCTTGAGTTATTGCAAAAAGCACAAGAAATTGCAATTCTAGTTTCCTCAAACAATGTTCAAAATGGGGTCACCTGGTGGTTATGATAACTACAGGTGTCTACCATGGCATAATTTCTAAATAGGAGAAAGTTTTTTTCTAATTCAACAGGATATATCTCTGCATGTACTGAACCGATTTTCATCAAACAAATGCAATCAATTGGTCTTGAAGAGAGCTTTCTTTTGATATATAATTTATTATTATTGTAGCTGTCTATCGATTTCATGCTAAATCCCCAGTATAAGTTGCACTTGAACGATAGTGCAATTCTCTTTCAAATATTTCAAAAGCCAGAAAAGCTGAATATGCAGTAGTGCTACTCATGATTTTGAAAATTTGAACTGAAAATCTATGTAGAAATCACATCACTACATGGTAACATAACATATCATGATGCTTGACTAGAGACAGATTGAACTAAACTAACTTGTTGGCGGTTCATAGAATTCAATTGATCATCACTGCCAGACACAAATGACTCTACATTTTTCCAAAATGTCAGCTGACATGAATATTCATGACTATGGTAAGCCCTATGTATGAGAATGCCTGGAACAAAACAATTATCACCTAACTGTGTTTACAGCACTGAAAGGAGTTATGATTAACATGACACCTGTGATGTATATCGTGTGCAGTGTTGGTTTAACCCCTTCATCACCATGGTTTGGCCCAAACTTATTGTTATGAATGGTGATTTTGGACCTGTTTATTGGGAATGAACAGGTTATGACAATATAAGAACTTACATCATCTCCTTTAAGAACCTCTTCCCCTTGCACACTCTTTGCTTGCTCTCTCTTCTCCCGTACTTCTCTCTGACAGGCCTGAAGCTCTTCCTTTGTCTCCGATAGAACCTCAGCTGCTGCCTCCTTCTTCCTGGCGATGATGGACGCCTGCTGTCTGAAGAGTGACAGCTTGTCATCGATGGGGTCATTTCTCATCATTCTCTTTTCGATGAGCTGGTTAATCTCAGCATTGACAGCACGGATCTGTGAACAAAGCAGGTGTCAGAAATGGTTAGTGAAAATGATCAAATGTTTATCAGGTTTTGATGTAATTTTAGAACTTCAGGACTATTATGACAGCCCCAATTTTATGGACATGATTATTCACTTTTAACATTATGGTTTCATCCAAATCAATTGTTATCCACGGTGAACGTGGACCTATCCATAAGAAATTAGGGGTGAGCAACTTAAAGGAATTTGGCCACCTGTATTTACATTAGCCAATCATGGATTTTCACTAAGGGTGCCCAAATAAAAAAGTGACCTGCCCATACTGTAAGGTGCTCCTGACCTTCAATGAGTAAACAAGGCTGGCATGTCACTTTTACTATACATGGATATATATATGCCAATTTGCAGTTATACAGTTATAACTTATGTATTTAAATTAGCGGTTAAGCTGAACAATTTATAAATGTAAATTTGTGGTTATAGTGAATAACATGTTAATACAAATTTGCAGTTATATTGAATAACTTATATGGAATCACCGAGATAAAATTTAAGCTTATTGAATGGATCATATCACAATTTTGTAACACATTACAACATAAAATATTTAAGCTATAAAGCACACACACAAGATTTTGACCAGTTCACGACATATATGCACGAGCAATAGCGAGGCCTATATGATTTACTATGATTTACTATGATTGCCATGGAAAAAAAAAAACCATGGCAAGATAGGGAAGGAAGCCTGAAAGGCTTATATAATCCCTCATTCTGTTAATATGCTGGTCCAGTCTTATTTTAAAGTCACACACAGTTTTGGCTTGAATAACATGCTCAGGTAAGTCATTCCAGTGGGATACAGTCCGTTGAGTGAAAAAATGTTTCCTAGTGTCCAATCTGACGGTTGATTTGGCAAGCTTTAGTGAGTGTCCTCTGGTTTTGCTTGAATGGGCAAATGTAAATAGTTTGTCTACAGCTACTTTATCCCATCCTTTTAGAATCCGAAAGACCTGAATCATGTCCCCACGACGTCGTCTTTCCTCCAATGTAGTTAAGTTCAAAGCCTTTAGCCTGTCTTATAACACAAATGCTGCAGCTCTGGTATTAACTTGGTAGCTCTTCTTTGTATGTTCTCAAGTAGATCTATGTCCTTCCTGTAATATGGGTTCCAACATTGAATTGCATACTCCAAGTGTGGCCTGACAAGAGATTTGTATAGTTTCATGATGATATATTTTGATTTGTACGTTATGTTCCTTTTAATCATTCCAAGTGTTCTGTTTGCTTTCATTGCTGCTGCTGCACATTGATTGCTTGGCTTTAGTGAGTTATGAATTAAAACACCCAAGTCCTTTTCTTCTGTTGCAACTTTCAGCTGAATGTCATTCATTGTGTAGTCATATGCTGGATTTGTTCTGCCAATGTGCATTACCTTACACTTGTCAACATTAAAGGCCATTTGCCAATCAGAAGACCATTCTGTTAACTTGATTAAATCCTCTTGGAAATTGTTCTTATCATCAATGGAATTTACAATTGTACAGAGTTTAGTGTCATCAGCAAACTTCAACATGAATGAATTTACAGCATTGTCAATGTCATTAATATAGATCAAAAACAGAACTGGTCCCAATACAGATCCTTGTGGAACACCACTTGTAACCGGTAACCATTGTGATTCCGCTCCTCTTAGTACTGTTCGCTGATATCTATTTGATAGCCAATTACTAATCCAGCTTCCAAAATGTCCTGTTATACCATGGGCTTTCAGTTTCGCAGCCAGTCTTACATGGGGAACTTTATCGAAAGCCTTACTAAAGTCTAGATATGCAATGTCTACTGGATCACCATCATCAATAGCCTTTGTTACATAGTTTAAAAATACCAATAAATTTGTCACACATGACAGACCAGAAGTAAATCCATGTTGGCTGTCCTTAATAAGTGTAAACTTTTCTAAGTGGTTGACTATGGAATCTCTAATTATCGTCTCCAGAACTTTACAAAGAACAGCTGTAAGGCTAACTGGTCTGTAGTTTCCTGCACTGTGTTTAGGGCCTTTTTTGTATATCGGTGAAACATTTGCTCTTCTCCAAGCCTCTGGGATGACTCCATGCTTCAGTGATAGATTATAAATGACTGCAATTGGTGATGAAATTTCTTCAGCAAGTTCCCGTAAGACTCTTGGGTGGATGCTATCTGGACCTGGAGTTTTGTGTGGATTTAGCTTCATTAACTCTTTGTATACATCTTCAGCTGTTATAATAATGTCAGTTAGCCAGTCGTTTTCCTTCGTAAGAAGTAGTTTTGGCTGTGGAATATTACTGGTGTCTTCTTTGGTAAAAACAGAACTAAAGAAATTGTTCAATGTCTCAGCTGTTTCCTTATCTGAGTCTATCACTTTGCCTGTATTGTCCTTTAATGGTCCAACAGTGTCTTGGTTTTCTGTTTCCTTCTAATATACGAGTAAAAACTTTTTGGGTCCTTCTTTATGTTACCACATAGTTTTCTTTCGAAGAGGCGTTTTGCTTGGCGAACCTCTTTATTTACTCTTTGCTGAGATTGTTTATACTCATGATAGTCACTGTAGTCCTTAGTGGATACATATCTCTTCCACACATGGTATTTCTTCCTTATACATTTTAATATCTTCCTATTCATCCACAGCGGTCGTTTACCTTTCTTCTTATTTTGCAATGGAGTGATCTTATTACACTTGGCGCACAAGTTATTGGAACACTTAATTAAGTAATTACCCAGCAACTTGGCTGAGTACTTTGCTATTTGACCTGGCGTTTACCTAAACAAGTGTCTGTTTTATTGTCTGAAGACTGATAAGATATCCACCACACTCAGCAGGCAGCTCCTCCACTGAGTAAACTGATATACCTGCACTGCAAAAAACATTTTTGACTGGCAGCTGCATGTAGTTGATGGGAGAGTTTTGAAGGATCGGAATAAAATGTTGTAAAGTGTTAAACATGATTTGCCGCTGTCATTTTGTGTCCTGTTTTTGTATATATGCATGTTATTACCAGTTTTTTAATCACAATTACATACATTGAAGAAAAACTGACTGTCAGAGCAACCATCCAATCATATGATAAAAATGGACTGTTCCATCAACGTCGGTGGTGGGCTCATGGAAGGTGGTAAATTTGACGAGTTTTGTAACTCTAGATTTACAAGGGATGCTGCGATGTTTCAATTCCAAATAACATACAGAGGCAAAACCTGTCAGGTTCAGGCCCAGGACACAAAATGAGTACAATAGATTGTGTTACATCATAATATTTATTCCCCCTTTTCACAATTTTCCCATGAACTAGATGCCAGTTGAAAATGGGTTGTTCCTGTGTAGGCATATCAATTTACTCAGTGGGAGCTGCCTGCTAAGTTTGGTGGATATCTTATCAGTCTTCAGACAATAAAACAGACTCTTGTTTAGTAAATGCCAGGTCAAATTGCAAAGTGCTCAGCTAAGTTGCTGGGTAATTACCTAATTTGGTGTTCCGATAACTCGTGCCGTCGCTGTAACAGTATCTTGTAGTTTAGCATGAAGACTGTTCCAGCACTCCTCAACATTTTCATGATGATATGAAGTGGACTGGTCAAAATCGAGTGGTATACCGTTGCTGGGTGTGATTTATTGTTATTGTATCATAATAGTATATTGAAATTCTGGCATGGAACGTCACAAAAGGATTTTTCCTCTGGCACAAAGCTTGCGTGTGTGCCAACCGTGGTATATCGCCAATATACCATGGTTCTTTTCACATCTCAACCAATCAGATCGCTGCATTTGTGCCATCAATATACTAGTATCATATAATCCCATTTATCAGCCAAAGGGATGATAATATCATACAAGCTGTACCTTATCATCAAAAGGGGTCTTAGACATCAAAATGTCAAAAATAGTATCTTACAAATGGTAACTTATCTTCGTTGGGAAAAGCAACATGAAACTTTGTGTGATAATACTGTACAAATGGTAATTTGAAATCAACTGTACATGTATCTATCAAATCCTGCTCATCATGCCTCATATAGCTGTGTCACTTGACATCAAATCATATCATATCGTATCATATAAGATTATATCATGTGAATCCTGCTAAGATCATATCAGGGTTTCTCAAATAACCAGTATACTGTGTATGTAATATCACAGTACATCCAAAAACAAGATATGATGCATCGTTTCAAATTTGCAAATGTTAGTTCACCTTCTTGTCCAGTTCATCCAGATCTGACTGTCCCATGGCTGGCTCTGAAATCACTCTCTGTAAATCTTGAACTGTCTTGCGTTTGGCCTCAATCTCTTTCGGCAGTTTCTCCTGGCACAGGTAGGCATTCACTTTGTTTTCTTCTTCCAGTTTCTTGATCAGACCTACAGTGTGAGGACAAAATGTTCAGCAATACACAATGTACAGAGCAAAAACTTTGTCCTGTATCTGAACATGAATCTCTATCTACTTCTGGAGTTATGAAGTTCAAACCCTTCCAACTGGACTGGTGGGAGGAATTTATGTCGATTGTGAGGATGACTACAGCCTAAATACATTAGAAAATGCTGCAGTATATTGAAGTTTTAAGAATAAATGATGACTTGTTGTTGACAGACTGACTCACAGACACTCACATTATATCATATCTGTAGTAGAAGACTGCAAGAGTTAATAATTAAAGACAATCTAGATTTCACTCACCGTCAGCTGAGGCCCCTGCTGTTGTCTGTTTCAGATCTTTGAGGGAATGTATTGTTCTTTGGTATCTCTGTTCTGCATGCAAAAGCTGTGGATGAAAATCAGTTTGATTGTAAAGTATAGTGTGTACTACTAGATAGCATTTCATGCAGAACTTGTTGATTTCACTCATTGACATTCATTGACATGTCGTTCAGTTTCCCAGGCCAGTTAGCAGCTTTGCCATTTGAAAGTAGAATGCGCTTAGGGGAGAGATATTCAGACTCTCTAATAGCGCTGTTCACGGTTACAGGTCTGTTACTAAATATAGCTGTACGCGCGCGACATCGGACACGCAGCTTGAAATGCGGACAAATTTTATCAATGTTGCATGCGTGGCTGTTTTTGCAGCTTGTACTCTGAGTCGTGAATATGTTTTTTAGTATTAACTGTTACACTAGCAGTCGCCCACTGAGATGTATTTACGTCGTTTTTGCATGCGTAATTTTCAAAAGCGTAATCTAAAAATGCAGACAAATATTTATTTTTGCATATTAATGAGAGACTGTGAACGGCCCTATTTTTACAATACTTTTCATGGTCTACTACTTGTGGGGCTCATTTTGAAGCTCATGAGTAACTACATTTTTCACCGCTTCACTTTTGTGAAAATCAGAAATTTATTTTTTTCCTTCAGACTTATATGGAAGGTTGCCATGTTGAACTTCAAGAGCTGGTACATATGGGATAATTTGTTTGTCTAGTACCAAATTTTGCTGATACCCTATCAAAAAGCTGAGAACTGTGTATCACAGACATAAGGCATTTCAAGAAAGATGCACTAGCTTTGCTCTCAACACAACCCAATGACTATTCCATGAGAGACTCCCCACCTGATTTTTCTGTTCCAATTTCTGCTGTGCGATGGTTGATTCTCTCTCCGTCTCTTTCCGGTAGTTCCGGGCTATTTCCAGCATTCTTTCATGGTTTGGAACTGTTTCTACCTGTATGATGGGAACACAACCAGTCATGCATTAAGTACACTTTCTTGCCTACAATGTTAGGCATTGATCCATTGTTTTGAAACACTATATATCTCTCCCCTATCTCGATAATTGGTTTATTTAAAATGTGTTTCCATTATTGTGTAATTGGTATTGTGCTACTTGTATCCTTACACCAGTGATAATGTGTTCCTTGGCTGGAAGCATAAAAGTTGAACAAGTTATAATTTTTACTAATTTTTGGAAAGATAAGTAAATGGCTACTGAGCCCGTTTACCATATATGTTGCTCATTATATACTAGCTTTGAAAATACTGTGAGGACACCAGTAACATGACTGGGAACCTTAGTAAAATTTATTCGGGTGCTATTTTGACAAAAACACTGATGTTGGGTAAGATTTTGAATTTGTCCCTGGCACATATCAAAATCCTACACAAGCATGTATACATACATACATAAAGACAGAGACGCTTACACTGCTACTCTGATAGCTCATAATATTGCCATAGACTTACATGTCAACTACATATAGGAGCTTGAACGGCCAGTAGATACACCTTTGATGATTTTTTTCACCATTTTGTTCTGTATGTCATTTGCAAGTACTTGTTCTACTTGCCAGTGCATGTTGTAATACCTACTATCTAGCTTGTCAACACAGTGTCTGTACAATGCCATGTAAAATGCACTGTTTTCGTTTACATTTGAATTCTAGTCTCGACCAGAATTTACTTGTCAACAACAACGATGCAATTTACACATGTACAGGCTGAGTTGACAAGCTGAATACTGCGCATCTCCCAAGCTTTTGGGAGTAGAACAACAAACTGTCATTCACATTAAAAACACAAAACGTAGGGCCAATGTCCCTGAAGCTACTATAGATGGTACAGAGGACATACATAGCATAACACCTGATAAAGTGAGAGCAGAGGTCTTTGGCAATACAGTATATTCTTATGGTAGGGGAACTGTTTCAGTATGGCTCATACTTACAGAGCCCCCTATAAACACAGACATTCATCAATAGACAGCATAGCAAACTGCAATCTATGCCTATAAATATGGCAAAAGTGCCCGAGAAACACAAAATTGCAGATTTCATCATTATTTTGATGCATTATAAATAAGATAACCCCTACAAACCTGCGTACCAAATATCAAAGCTATCAAATGAGCAGTTTTTGAGAGACAAATTTTTTGATCAAAAATGGCAAAAATTGCCCAAAAATTACAAAATTGCAGATTTCATCATAATTTTGATATATCAACTTCAGGTCATCACTACAAAACTGTATACTAAACATCAAAGCTGTCAGATAAGTGGTTTTGATGAAATAACTTTTTGACCAAAAACGACAAAAACTTCCTTAAAAATACAAATTTGCATATTTCATCACAATGAGAACAAATCTATTTAAGGTCATCCCTAGGGACCTGTATACCAAATATCAAAGCTGTCAGACAAGCGGTTTTGATGAAATAACTTTTTGACCAAAAATGACAAAAAAATTCCTTAAAAATACAAATTTACATATTTCATCAAAATGTAAACAAATCTACATTAGGTCATCCCTAGGAACCTGTATACTAAATATCAAAGCTGTCTGACCAGCGGTTACGAAGAAGGAGATTTTTTACCAAAAACGCCTTTTTTAAAATCTAATTTGCATATTGTCAACAATATCAAAAAACAAAAAAAAAGTTTCTCATAATCATATTTTGCTTCTACACAACAAATATCAAATCTGTAAGTACTGTGGTTCTCAAGATATTTAAGTGGATGGACATCCTCACAAACGGACACACATACATACATACATAGATACATACATACATACATACATACAGACTGACAACGGATGCTGGATAGATACCCATCCCAATAGCTTCTATAGACTATAGTCTATAATAGCTAAAAAATGAAAAAATCATCAAAATTACAGCTACGAACCCTTTAAGAAAGATTATATTTATCCATTTCACACTTACTTTCTTCTTCAACCTCTCAATTCTTTTCACCAACTGTTCTTTTTCTTCTTCCATTTGGTTGATGTCCTTTCTGATCTCTGACGTGGAGAAGGTGGAGTTCCTCAGTCGTTCAGCCTCCTTGTGCAGCAACTTGAAAGTATCAACAAGTCCTTCATACTGGTGGGAGAAGTGGAAAAGAAATACGGTCAAGATGGAGAATAGTAAAATTAACCACATCATCATGGGGAAAGCAAATCCAATCAAGATTTGCTGATTCTTGTACAGGTACCATGCAACTTTAGGGGTCATGTTCTCTAATTCCTAATGCCTGCATGTGCTGTTTTATCATACCAGCGCACTGTTTTCAAACATCACTTTCACCAACGAGACAGCAAATGGTTAAATCCATACATTTAGTGATCCAAGATGTGGCCCTTGACACTGCCCACCCCTGATAAATAACAACAGGTGTTACAAAAGAATAACAGAATGACCTTTGCAAGTTCAATCTGAAGACTCTTGCGGTTCAAGCTTTTTCCATGAAATGATGTTTCTCATTTCATTATCAAACGGGCAAGAAGCCAATTTACAGGATGAGGTACCCATAACCCATTAACCAATTAAGGAATGAGGAGTAAAGTGCCTTGCTCAAGGGCACAACACCGAGCTAGGGTCTCAAAGCTAACCGTCCCCTGTGGGAGAGTCCACCACTCATGCCACTCCCAGTCTCGAACTCACCAGCCTTTGATGATGAGTCTAGTACTTCTGGGCCATGATGCCTTATTTGTACCACTATGGGAATGATAGCAATCATAGCGGGCAACTTATGGTTTCTCATAGGATTTATCAGAAAAATACCTTTTGCCACTGTATGGATTTTTTTATGTGTGTACCACTTCCCAATGCTACATGTTAAAAGTTCCCTCAAAGCCTGATATTATCTTACAATAGCATTACCTGGGTATATATTTCAGCAACCATATCATCAGCCATGAACTCCTCAGGGACCTCGACTTTGACCAGATATTTGGCCAAATACGCACGCTTTTTCAGATCTGGTATCCTCTTCAGCAACCACTGTAAAATCGGATGTATTACTAACTTGTCTCCGGTGACTAAGCCTTGTCGAAATTGACTCCTGCACAGCAAGGTAAAAAGTGATGATCATGAAAGCCCTTCATTCATACCTTAGGTTTGATATCTCATAAGTTTTGAAACAGGAACAAATTTACTTCTTCAGGTAAAGTTCTGTCTGGTGTCGGTTCACATTATTGATGTTATGAAGAGAAAATGGAAATAACATAGCCATCGCATCTGATCACATCCTCTTTTAGTTCACACAGTCACTGATCATCATGCAAAGAAACCCTATCAAAAATAACTTGGGTGTTTTAGTTTTGCGAACAAAGGGTTTACAGCAAAATGTTCTTTTGAAAAGTTGAAACAGAGAAAAGCTGGCGGTGAAACTTTTGGAAAACGACTTACGGATCTTCTTTCGGTACATATTTCAAAACTTTCAAGGTGCCCATCATACGTACAGCAGTCTGATCTGCTTCTTCCTCTCGGATATCCATTTTGTTCTGGAAAGACAATGGTTTTGAATGTCTTATTCGTGTAGAAATATTTTACTTAGTACTTTACAGCAAATACAGGTTTGGTGGTCTGTATGAATCTTATTCACGATGATCAATTACATACACTGTCCATATAGGGAAAAAGGTGTCTTTTTAAGGCCACAGTATGCTGGTATCATTCAAACATTCCGATGTAATTTAATACCAGTTCCTACAGTACACAATCTGGCAAAAGATCATTCTGGTGAAAAGACTGAAAAATCTGTATTTCTTCCTCATCAATCTACAAGTATATTCAAAATAAAAATTTCAAATATACAGTGGTCACGATTCTGATACAGTGATATTAGTTCAGAAAATACAAATGAGATAAAAAAAATTGAAGAGAAGAGTGGTTTTCATAAAATGATAAGTTTTGAACGTGTTCTTATGTTTGCCACTGTGAGCTTAATTTTGCACACTCAAAACATACACTACAGTAAAAGAAGTGTTGTCTGTAATGGTGTGGTGTTTTAGTTCATTTCTCACAATGTTAATCTCTTGTTCATTTTATTTTGAGTCAATTAGCCCTGTGGAAATTCATCGGTCGTCGATATCATCCTCTGATATTTAGCATCCTACCTGTGGATTGATTTCTGCAAAGACATCGTTCAGAATCTGTAGTAACTGGTGTCCCTCCAAGGCATCAAAACTGATGAGATTATAACTCTTGTTGAAAGGCTCCTTGTTGAGTTGATCAACAAGGTATTTCAATTGTTCACTCATGGTGGCTGTTTTAGCTGTAATAAAAGGAAACAGTCGTGATACACCGCGTTTTGCGCTTTCAACGTTGCTCGATTTACCTCTCAACACATTGTTTTCAAAACACTGAATTGCACTGTCAGAGCTAGACACATCACGGATAGCGGGACAGGTATGCGTGGCGTGGGTACGGTTGTCAAGAGATAGTTTGTGTTGCAGTTGCTACACAAACATCAACATCTTCTGCAAAATATAAAAGTACTCTTTTCTAAGAATACATATCTAATAAATCTTTGTTGCAGTATTCAGAATAATGATAACTCACTTAAAATGTACCATACGTCTTCTCACTTTCAGCTCACTCCAGCTTCGGTTTTCACCAAGGCGCTCAAGAATGTGAACTCCCGGATGTATTTATCATCGATCACTTGTGTGGCTTTAGATTTTACGCTGAAGGTGTCGCTTTTCTTTGAAGCGTAAAGGAACAAAATTTCAGGTTGATTTACAATATCTTATATATTTAGTGACAGCTTATAGCAGTCAATTGCGTAATAAGATAACAAGTGGGATAACAAATGCTCACAATATTCTCTACCCGCCATTTCGCTTAAAAATGTACAGTTAAAGGGTTTGCTGTAGTGGACGTGTACTTCCGGTAAAAATGTCCGCCAACAAGAAAGACGGCGTGCTGAGCAAGGTAAGAGATTTTGCTTGCGCACACCTCAAGGAAAGTTTTTCATTAAACAATGAATGTGTCTTTTATTTGATTTTGGTCCTTGGTATTCAAGTAATGAACGGGATAAATGTCGAATATCGTTTGTATGAAATAATGAAATTTCAATGAAGCAGCTGTTTCATTGTGGAAGCATGTGTACAATATCTGTACAGAGGCCTCTGTCCTTCGATTTTGGACTTCCTCATTGTGTCGTTAAAATGTGATCCAGAAATATAGGTAGACGTGAAACCTGTCAGCAGTCTCTAAAATCTTTGTTTCTCGTTTTACGTGCGCTAAACATGGACAATTGTTCGAAATACTGCTACAGAATGTAAAACACACACAAAAACCTATGTACAAGTTTGTATAAAGGCCATGTACCACCGGACGATATTCTGAAAGAAAAAAACGTTTGTGTTATTTAATCCGATCATGCCATGGATGTCTCGCTCCTGCCTTCATTGTCCGATGAACGCCAACTCAATATGCCAGCTCTCATAGGTCAACATACAATTTTGCAGAGAAATTGATACACTGATTATCAGTAACAAATTACTATTTCATAGGTTTGCTGCGGTTTGGGAGTATTTTCCAGAACTGCCATCACACACCCAAGGCTCCTAATAGTACTAGTACTAGATACTGCCTGTGATTGCTGCAGTTTCGTAGCAACTCCCCTTGAAGACTTCTTTTGTGTTGGGGAAAAAAATCTTCAAGGGGAGTTGCGGGGCTACGAAACTGCAGCAATGCCCGTGACTGCTCAAGGAAAATTAGAGCTTCGCCTGGTCTTTTTTTGCAAAAGTTCAATGATCCATCTTATATTAAGCATAAAATGCGTAAAAGAGTGGCGGGATTAGTTGCCACCGACTATTTTCTGTCGATTTCAGACAGGCATTTTGTGGCCTGGGTAGGCTGCTTGATCAGTCGATCACCTGCTCAGTGCTTGTATTCTTCTGAGGTAGAGGGCAGAGCACTGGGTAGGTGATTGATTGATTGAGCAGACTACCCAGCCCACAAACACCAGTGATGTCAGAACCTGGAAGATGATACTCCATGAGGATAGCCATAGCCAACTTGACTTTAAGATGATACCACTTTCTTATAGGGATGGCAGACTGAGTATCTGCTCAAGCAAAACAGTCGTCATTTGAACCGAAAATGCAAATAAATTTTATCGGTATCTGCTTTTATCATCTTGTGAAATTCCTCTAGTTTGAATTTAACAGGTATTTTCTTATTGGATAATTTTGAGTGGGAAAAATTCCAAAAACTGTATGCCTTGTATTGAACAAGTTTGCATGATGGCAAAAGAGCCAGAGTTACACATGGATTTGCTGAGTAAAATCAACAGAAAATGGGTGTGTGGTTACTAATTTCACCACCTCTTTAGCACTTTGTGCTCAATAAATTGATTCATTGGAATTTAGCTAGGTGAAGGCGAAGCCCACACTTTCCATGGGCAGTCCTCCTGGCAGTCACTGGCAGAAATTAGCCGGACCACCTAACCAAACCTTTTGATTTTCCCGCCATCAAGAAACGAACCCTGCCATACGTATTTAGATCTGGGGTGTCCAATGTGGTATAAAATTACTGTTGAGTGGACATTTCATTCACCTGTGTCCATGCCCTTGTATATTATGACATAATATAACCCAATACCATTATGCTTTTCAGTGGTCTCTAGATGGGGCTCCAATAAAGATTGATAAGTGGGATGGATCTGCGGTGAAAAATGCATTGGACGACGCAGCCAAGAAGGTAAATTTTGTATCAGTGAAGATTTCTTAAATTTCCATGTGCCAGCTAAAAAGAAATAACTTAGTTATACTATTGTGGTTTTATACTGTACATTTCATTATGACACTGTTTGAGTCCGTATTTCTGTGGACTTTTATTGGTAGTCTAGTCCTCAGTCTCTTCCCAGCATTTTACTTGTAGGTCTGGTTACCATAATGGGAATATAATGTAAAAACAGAGACTTGTATCAGGAGCAGTAAATCAGTTCAATTTTGGATAGTCAGAGGGCTAAGAGTCAACTGATAGTATCCATGCGGTTTCTTCCAAATGTCTTCAAAATTGACCTACTGTATGGGTTCTAGACAAGAGGACTAATATTGAGGCACAGTCATTGGCTTGCCAGTGGAATTCGATTGTCCTGGGTACAGTTATATCAAATATTACTATTAGGATCAAGGTAACTTGCCCATAGATCATTACCATGCCATTGTCCACTAGACCACTATAAAGGCAGAATTACTGATATGGGCATAATTTGTCACTTTCACTGATATTAGTCCCTCAAATAAAAGAATTTTCAAATAAAAGGATTGTTGTTAATGGTTTTTCTTTGCTTTTTCAGGTACTGTGTGAAGGCTATGGATACAAAGAGAACCACAACTTGATGGACATCCGTCTGTTTATTTGTACGGTGTCCTGCATGTGTGCTATTATTGCCTTAATCTATGACTATCTGCATCCGTTTCCAGACTCACGCCCTGTTCTCATTGCCTGTGTTGTGTCATATCCTTTCTATGAATGCCCTGCTTTTCTTTCAGACTACGTGCAGTGTATTCGGGTTTGAAAATGGTAGGCTTCATGCATGGGCAGTAGATAGTGCCTCAAAAATGTCTGTCACAGAATGTGTATATGTATATTATCCCATAATCAGAAATATGTGCAAGTGTCAAATTAGGGCTATTTCATATGCTCACTTATCAGGCTGATCAAAATCAACTGTGTAATTTTCCTGGTAGTACCACACAACACACAACCATTAATATCACAGTGGAGCCAATCTCAGACCTCAACAAGAAGGGGCTGTGCCAATGTACAGAGAAAGTGCAACAAGTGGCCCATATGTAGCTTTTGCTTCAAGTCACCTTATTACTATTGTCTAGGGGGAACAGGGTGACAATGTTAGAATATTGGTACAGGATTATTCTTTATGACTCTGGCAAATTTGTCATTTTACATACATTGAAATGTTAACAAGTTTCATTTTACTTACAGATGGCAAATCTGTCATTTTACATATATTTATGTGTAGAAGATTTGATTTTATCTGCATAACATATGGCCAATCTGTCATCATATTTACATTAACATTTGACAAATGTTTGGCAAATGTTTCATTTATGTACATTGATATTGACAAATGTGCCATCTTAATTATGCACAATGGCATATGGCATCTTTGCGATTGTATGTACATTGACATATTGCAAATTTATCATTGAATATCGCTGACATACTTGGCAAATTTGTCACCAACAACATATGACAATTTTTTCATTATTTGTGCATGGACTTGTGGCAAATTGATCATCGTTTGTATATTAATATAGGGCAAATTTATGATTGTCTTTAGTTTAAAGTGACATTTACAAATTTTTAATGTTTACAAAATAACGTGTCAAATTTGTCATTGCACATACGTAGATCTTTGGCTTTGTCAAACAAATTTCAAGGAAATTTCTAATTGGTTCCAAGACAAGAAACTGACCTCTTTAATCTAACAATTCTCTGGTGGTTAATAAGCTCAGAACCCCCGGTAAATTATGCATTTTCTGAAAGCCTAGATATAGGGAACATTTTGGTAACCACAGTGTCACCATTGTTTACATAACTATCACGTGACAAGTAATTTGCATAACCTTTCAAAAATCGGTTTTCCCTATGTTTTGTCTCAATACTTCAGAATATCTGACTAAAACTTGCTGGAATGCAAGCTGTTACAACGCTCTTCAAAAGTGTGTCTCAGATTTTTTATATCTTGCTTAGTTTTTATTTGAGCACAATTTTAAAGAAATCAACTAGGGTTAAATTCACCCCTCTGGAAGTTTTTCTGGAATAAAAATTGTTTAAGAAAGTTTTAAAAAATTCTGAGACACTCTTTGGAAGATCTTTAGAACAGCTTGCACTCACACAAATTTCAGCCACATATCTCAAAGCATTGAAACAAAACATAGGGAAAACCGATTTTTGAAAGGTTATGCAAATTACCTGTCATGTGATTGTTATGTAAACAATGGTGACACTATGGTCACCACAATGTTGCCCTATATCTAGGCTTTGCGGAAATATATAATTTACGGGGGTTCTGAGCTTATTAACCACTAAAGAATTGTTAGCTTAAAAAGGAACCTTAATTTCATGTCTTGGAACCTTAATTGGCTCAAAGACATTTACTATCTGATTGGTTTGGTCCCCCCTCTGGCATCATCTTTTGTCTCTACGTCTTCATTATCTATTTGTCTTCATAAACTCCTTAACTGTGTCTCACATATTTCATTCTGATGGGTGTCATCACTGCCTACACATCTCTCAAGGAAAAGAATATTTTCATGGTAGCACACAAGAAAGACCCATGTGGAGTTGATCCCGATGATGTGTATGAATTCTCTTCCACTCTAAAAAGGTAAATTAACCGTTAGACTTGCTGCAGATGACAAACTTGCTCAGAATGCACACGTGTCTTCATATTTCATTTTCATTATTCTCAGAGTTGCTCATGCATGAGATACTTTGTTTTAGAAAGCAGTTACAGTGAAACCTGTCTAAACTGAACCATTCAGCGATTGAGAAAATTGTTCGGTTTGGTTTATAGAGGTCCTTTTAACATACAGTTCCAAAAGAATGGGACTTGGAATAGGGTTCAGTTTAAACAGGTTTCTAGTTTAGACAGGGTTCGGTTTAGACAGGTTTCACTGTACTTTGTTAGTCCCCACGGACACCGTCCGGGGGGACTTATAGGTTTGGTCATGTCCGTGCGTGTGTGCGTGCGTGCGTGCGTGCGTGCGTGCGTGCGTCTGTGCGTCCGTCCGTCCGTCCGTTCACGCAGATATCTCAGAAATGCCTGAAGCGATTTCATTCAAAGTTGGTACAAGGATTACTTCATATGTCATACAGATGCACGTCGATTTGTTTTGTGATACGATCCAATATGGCTGCCAGGCGGCCATTTTATTACGATTTTTTCATATACAGAGCCATAATTCAGGCATGTTTCAACTGATTTTATTCAAAGTTGGTACAAGGACATTGACCAATGTCATAGATATGCACGTCAATTCTTTTTGTGATACGATCCAATATGGCGGCCGTGCGGCCATTTTGTTACGATTTTTTCATGTACAGAGCCATAACTCAGGCATATCTCAACCGATTTTATTCAAACTTGGTACAAGGACATTGACCAATGTCATACATATGCACGTCAATTTGTTTTGTGATACGATCCAATATGGCCGCCAGGCGGCCATTTTATTTCGATTTTTTCATGTACAGAGCCATTACTCAGGCATGTTTCTACAGATTTTATTCAAAGTTCGTACAAGGACATTGACCAATGTCATAGCTATGCACATCAATTTGTTTTGTGATACGATCCAATATGGCCGCTGTGCGGCCATTTTGTTACGATTTTTTCATGTACAGAGCCATAACTCAGGCATATCTCAACCAATTTTATTCAAACTTGGTACAAGGACATCGACCTATGTCATACAAATGCACATTGACTTGTTATGTGATAAGCCATAACTCAGGCATATTTCAACCGATTTTAATCAAAGTTGGTACAAGGACATTGACCTATGTCATACATATGCACATTGATTTGTTTTGTGATTCGATCCAATATGGTCACCATGTGGCCATTTTATTGCGATTTTTTTCGTGTCCTGAACTACAACACAGACATGTATCAAGCGTATTTATTCAAAAGTATTTTCATCACAGACCTAATGAAGAGGACTCTATCCTCTCTGAGGACCTGTAATCAAAGCACCCATTAACAAGTGGGGACTGTGTCATCAACGATGACTGTACTTTGTTTTACAAAGTCCTCGTATAGAGCTTATTTTGTGGCATCACAGTATTTTGACTGATAGATCAGTGAACTTTTTTGCCAGGTAATACCCCTTCTGGTATCTTACAGAAATGAATTATCTACTACTTGGAGTTAATAATGTTTATTCATGAAAAGTATACCTCTTACTGTGTGCAAATCCAGCGATAATAAATATTTATAGATAATAGATTGTGCATTGTACAGAATAATTTTGAATATATTTAGGAATTAAAACTCTAGACTTTAGAACAGTATTAATCACCTCTCAATGTAGACTGGTAAATCCATTCTAATTTGCTTTATGAAGCAGTTTCACTGAACTGGTTTGATCCTTCGTTCTCACCAGCATTCAAGTTCATTTCTAACTTTCATTCAACCAAATAGTTTACATCTTAGACTGTCCAGATGATTCTGTATTTTTCACTAATTTGATGACTGAAGTTATTGCTCATGAAACTTTATTCACACGTACACATATCTCTATACATGATAAGTTCCAACATTGTATTTCAATCCACAGATTTGATGACCTTTATACGTTAACATTGGTCTTCACCGATGGGAAGTCATCAGACAGACGACAAGCACAGATACAGAAGTCTGTAGCCACGTGGTTTGACGAAAATGGGTTGCTGTTAGCCGACAAATTTGAACCTGAAGTGAGAGCACTGCATGACGGCATTTCTGGAGAAAAGAAAGACAAATAAAAAGATATTTAACCCTTTCACACCATATTTCTTTGTAAAGATCCATTCAGCCATTGAAAACTATGAAGTTTTACCACATTACAAGGATGAAAGTGTCAACTCAAGGCACAAGCTAACTTCCATCTTCCATGAAGTGTCTTTGATACAAGAACCTCAACTCTTTCAGGCTTTAACACCCGTAAATAGGTGTTGATCTGAAAGGGTTAAAGGTTAAAGTGAAGCAAGTATATCTTGTTGCTTGCTTTACATTTCTTCAAAGGAGTGTTTTCTTACATCTTTTTTCTTAAAGACTAAGTCCACACTGTAGCATGTGTGGCAGGTTTGCATTACGATACTAGAAATCTTTCATGCTTGTCATGCTATGCTTTACATAGTCAAGATATAGTCAGCTACTATTTTCCCAAGAATTGTATTTTTATTGTTTTATGTTTTATTTTTCTGCACAGAGTGCACAGTATTGTCATGCATTATCTATATTCCTACAGTAAGATATACCAAAGTACGCATAAGAAATAATTCTTGCATGTTTGGCCTATGATCAGGTAGCCTGCTATGACAGACTACTTGTATACACACACAGTGTAGTCTTCATGTATCTTATACAGTTTATTTTATACACTGGTACTTCCATTGCATGATGATCAATGAAGCATCATGTAGCAAAAGAGCTGTGAGTGAAATATCTTTGTCCCGTCATTAACCCTTTGAGTGGCGAAGTCAATTTTTGTCGCCTTTAAAAAATATACCCAAATCCAATTATTTTCAGATTTTTGCCAAAATTTTGATAAAAAACTGGAACGCTGAAATTTGAGGTCCATTTAGTTTGAAATTATCAAAAAAATTACAGAAAAATTCATGAAAATTTGTAAAATGTTGCACAAAAATTTTGAAGGGAAAAATTACTACACTCGAAGGGATAACCAGCATTGTGAAAATAGATTACGTTGGTAATAACTTGTAAGGGTACCAATAATGGTAAACTCAAGTAATTTGGATGTACCCAAGCACAGAAAAGTTATAAATTCTGCCTACATGAAATCCAATTTAGGCTTTGCAACCATCTCTAGTGCAGACCATGTTTAATAGCTGTAGATATATTGTATCCAATCTTGTCACGGAGAACAAATGAGTGACTCATGGAATTTGGCAAACGGCTTCTGTAGCCTGCTTGTGTGACAAAATTGGTATTAAAACATGGATGTCATGGTACATCGCTGGATTTTGTTCTCATTTCAAATCTTGACATTGACAATGAAATTGGAATTTGATAGCTTGTGCTATTGTCTGCATTTGGTACTTAGAATTTTGAAGGGGAAACACCATTCCAAACAGTTATAAATATAACAAATGGAAACCACTTTGGATTTTGGATTTTTTTTTGCAAACATTGCTCTGTAGGTAGTATGAGTCCTTTCGTCAGAAATCCATAAAAATGCTTCTAAACCTCTAAAGATTTGCTCCTAGAGCAACTGTCCACTCATTCCTGAAACTTCTGTATCCACATTGCACCCCAAGTATGTACTTATGTTGTAGTTTAAGACCCTGTACCCTGTAATTTTTAAAGAACGCAATTTCCTAGTTCTAACTCCAAAGTTTAACCCTGTCATTACCATTTCCAAGTGTGTAGGACCAATTTTCTGAGTTTGAAAACTCCAGCTTTTACCAAAATAAAACTGCAAATTATACCTTTTCACACCTTCTGCAATGTAAGATGGTCTAATTTTGCCATAGAAACAAAAGCCTGGTCCACAATTTGGTGGCAAGGGGGGTCAAACATGTGGAAATGGTTCAGTTGTGTTGATGTATCATTAGTTGCTCGCCAAACACTTTTCAAGTTGCTTCACTCGTAAACCTTAGCTATGTATTAGTTTAGCTAATGAGATTTCAAGTTTACAAAGTTACCTTTTTGAAGATCTTTTTTAAAGAAAATGTTCTATTGTAATGAGAATGCTTGACAAAATCACAGAATAAAGATTTTTTTTTTTGCGCAAGTTGATGACTATTGCACGTATCATAATTTATAGATACAATACTAGATAAAGCTAGATTGAATACTATACAGAGAGAGCTGGGTACACAAGTTGCAATATTCACAATAAAGATAGTGCAATGAGCTTTCCAAATAATGCTGAATTTTACTCTACACATTCCATGATTTGGACTTCTGATTGTCACATTCGACTTGCAAGAGGTCCTCGACAAATCGGTGAGTGGCAGCACCATGCACAGACCAGCACCTGCTTCGAAAGTGGGGATTACAGTCAAACTTTTGCTGAGGTTACCTTTGCAGAATGGTCAAGTTTTGACTGTCACCCACTCCTGTGATACAATGACAAGAAATATACTGAATGCAAGTTTTTATTGTCACAGGTTGCATATATTCCTGTATGAATATTAATTCTGAAATGAAATATCATGGTAGAATTATGAGACTCGTGTTTTGCTAATTCATTGGTATTTTTCATATTCACCAGTCAGAGGGTCATTTTCCAAAAAAGTAATACGCACAGCTATCCCACTGCAAAAGGGCCACATCTGCATATTATGGTCCCCCCATATTTACCGCCATTTACTGCCAACTTGAACATAATGCCATGATAGTATTACTCATCTCTCTACCTTTCCCTATAGCAGCCACACATTGCTGACGCTTGTGTGGAGACGTGTGGAGCAGTGTCAAACTTGTTTTTTCTTTCTATGAACTGCAACGTAATCAATTTCAACTGTTTGATAAGGGACTCAGAAAATGTGACCACTGTGTTGAGGTGGCATTTCGACTCAGGGTGCATGCATGTGACATGTTTGGTTTAGGTGGTGTGCTGAGTGAAGTTTAAGAAAAGATAACAGCGAGAATAAAATTAAATATTGTATATCTCTTGAAAATCTTGATATATTTATTGAATTTCTGAAACAATTGTCACACTGACGTATAATCAATGAAGTACACTCCTTGCTTTCAGTCCAATAATCTTTTTTCAAAGATCATTCTGAGTCAGATATGCTGACCATTATACACAGGTTTTGTACCAAATTGGAACAATTCTGTGTGGCCATGCATTGACCATTGATTGGCTGTTCTGTAGAGGGCCTTCAACATGTAAAGTGATATAGGACTGTCAAAAGGTGAACACTATAGAGAGGTGACTGCTTTGTGTAATGGGAACCACTAAGACAGGTTTGACTATACTTTATACATGTAAAATCTGGTCACTCTGTTGTTTTTATTATAGGAGTGTAATTGCAAACAAACTCACTGTTGCTAAGCATTACAAACTCTCATCAAATTGGACTTGCCATCTGTTCCATTATAGTTTGTATTTATTACAGTGGAAAGAGATAAGGCACTCATGTCGGCAGAGAAGCAGGCAAGCGACTGTTATGTTAAGGAATCATTTAGGTCTGGTATTTGTTATTCTTGTCTTTGAGAACTTGCCGCTCGCAAGCAATATTGTGAGGTACTAGTGTAGTTTTAGAAATAAAGTGTCTGATGTAAATTAGTAATTGAGTAAGGTATCATTTAATCTCATCGTCTACTTTCCGTTGAGCATAACTGTAAGCACATACCAGTTGTGAAAACATTCCCTGAACTGTACGTGCACCACAATCATACTTCATTGCGACATGTCACTGGTAGAAGTGTATACAATCAACAACAAGATATGTGTCCCTGGGTATGATACTAATAAAATATTACTTTAATTTTCTCAAAATGTAATTGACATATTTGAAAATCTATTTGAAAAATATACAGATTCGTTCTAATAAAAACTATATCACGTTTATTTCCAACCATGGAAAAAATAATCTTAACTGGATTTTCCCTTCTCTCACTTAATCTCCACACCTAATCTTAGAAAATGTTATCACACTGACATACATGTAGAGCTGTAAATTTCAACATGATTTCAGTTTATGTCACTTAAATGATTTTATCAAGACAGGTTTCCAAGAATGCATTACAGACAAAACAGTTCTGTTTTGAATAATCACATTTACAGAAAATGTTTCTGCAAATGCTTTGGATCAAATTTTTGTCAGTAAAAGACACTGATTTTTGCAATCTCCCCTGATTGATTTTTTCCTGCTTAAGATACCAAATTCATTCCGTTGTATCATATTGCTAAAAGTAAAAAAATAATTGGTACTCTATTCTTGAAAGAATAATATGTGTTGACAAGTGAACTAAATAAAAAGACTTTGCTAGTGCATTTTTATTTCAGTGTCTATCAGACCCTTGCACAGCATATTCAAACACCAAGCATACAACTTTACACTGCCAAAGCCCAAAACCTTCACAATGGTGGAAACACCAAGATTTCAAAAGTTTTCATCCATTTGCATCCCTTCAAGAAAACCATATGCACAGGAAGTCAAGAATACACCCCAAATACTAATGAACGCAACAAAAACTTTACCTATTTCTGTAAATTGCATATTATGTAAATTGTTAAAACTACCTACAATTATGAATGAAAGACAAAAAACATTTAAAATTCGACACAAATATTTAAGTATCTTTGGCTCTGATAACCCGTGGGAGGTATGTATTCCTGGATAAAGACTAATCTGAACGCTGTCAATTACCAAAAAGTAATACGGTAGTATCACTAATGTTGTGAGACAACTTGCCTTTTTCCACATAAATATTTAAATTCTTTGACACATGGAAATCTACATTGTAGAAACAAAAGGGAAGTTGTAGCATGTTCTGGTTTCACTTGGAAAGGAAAAACAGAATGTTGGTCACAAGCGCAAAGATATGACATTGGTATGTGGTCATCAACAGATGTGTAGATCTTCAGGCAATGTGATCATTATAATATTTGGCTCTGTAAGATTATCTCTTTCTCTGAGAAAAAAATCTAATTCATTTTGGTGTTTGTTTTCATAGGGACCATTCTCTTGGTCTTGTCACGGTGTCATCCCATCCTCGTTTGTTTTGCCGCACCAACGCAACGTGTGGCATATGGTACTTCGGTAGTGACGGGCTTGTGATGAAGTCATCGTCGTAGTCTTCGTCGTAGAATCCATGTATGGGGGTGCTGCGGTAGCTGTATGTCAATGACGGTGATCGTTCTCGCATTGTTGCCGCTTTGATGTGATTGCTGACTGAGTGGCTCAGGTGGTAGCTGCGGCTCGTTTCAAACCAGTCATCTTCGTAAGCTAAAAAGATAACAATATTTCATTTCGCTATTTTGATGAGGTAGATTTCACCTTAAATTTCTATAAAAGCATAAATTCACCACATGAAAAACAGCAACAGTAAACTGGTTTATTTTGTCAGTAAGTTTGGACATGCAGTTTTGAATTACTTTTATCTACTTCGCAGTACTTTCTGAAATATGAAAAAATGGCCAAGGGTTTATCGGCTGTCTAATGTTTTATGAGCAATAATCATCTGTTAGCCAATGCATATGTCCTGTGAAGACAAGTAATTCACTTGTTAGCAACAATGATGTAAACTATACACATGCTAAAGGCATGTTGTGATTTTAAAATGTGGGGTATTGTAATATATCACTCAGTAAATGTACAAAGATGCTGTAGTTGCAATATAAAAATCAAATGTCCACCAACTCCATCAAATTTATCAAATTTTGAGTTACAAACGGAAATATGCTTTTTTTATATGATTGACATCCTCTTGCCTTTCCACTTCTGTTAACTAAAAAGTTGAAAAAGTCTGGTTTCAAGAACAACTGCTTTTAGCTACTATGGACTGTAGTCTATAGAAACTATTGTTTTCTTTTTTCAAGCTCAGCTCAGGCACCCCATGGGCAAACTTAATGATTTAATACTTCATGGGAAAGTGCCTGAATAATGTAAGCTGCTGAAAGTTTGCCCAATATAAAATAGTGTCAATATCTCAAAGTGAAAATTTTATATGTCTGTGGTGAACAACTCTTAAAAGCAATTATACTGTACTCTGAACACACCTGAAAACAATAAAAATACACTTTCGTAGAGAATGTATTATATGCACATACCATATATGGAAATGTGGACAGTGAAAAAACAAAAAAGGCAAAAGAACATGTGCTTACGTGAGAATGCATCGGTGGCCATATTAACATAGGAACTTGACACCAAAGCAGGGTCTGTGTAGCTCCGTACATAAGGCTCTGAACAAAAGGAAAATAAAACACTTGTACAGTACAAAACACAGGTACCGTAATATGTACAGATGTACATGTTATTATGTGTTACCGTTAGAATTTTATAAGTTTGGAAATACAATCAGATCACTGTTCTGTCACTGTAATTTTGGAGATTTAACAAATGACATCGTAACTGATGTCTACAAAAACCCTTTAACTTTCCTTAGATTACACTGAGTAGATAAATTTTGAAGAGTGTTACAAAATGCATGATACAGCCCTTCATTTTGCCAGAATGTCTTCGAAATCTAACAAGGTAGAGTCAGTAGTTCAAAGTCTTTACATCATCTGTAAGGCCATTCAAAGAAAATTCTTTGTTTTACCGTTCTTGGAAATTTGAAAAAACTACCAGCCAGACAGGGTAAAAACAAACACAGACAAAAAACACAAGCGTATTAACATAGCTCAATTTTTATTTGGTTTCTTTTGGAAAAAGAATATTTAATTTTTTATTTGTAATAATGTTAACATTGTGTTTGTTTTCTTAATTATCTCTGAAAACCTACCAGCACGCGGACGGCAAACAAAGAATTTTATTTAAAGCTCCTAATCAAGGATACATAATAGTATTAGTGAATTCACGGTACTTACTTTCTGTATGGAACAAGGGTTCTTCACAATATGATGGTTTTATTGAATGATAATTGTTGAATAAACTGCAAAAGAAGAAGGATCACGTTGTTAATTTCAGCATGGTTTTCAATGGTTTTAGCTTTTCAACCTAGCATCTAAAAATCTTGAAAAAATTCTTAAATATCCCAAGAAAAAAGTACCAAAAGGAAAAACCATGGTGGATGGTAGATGGCTTAAAATAACGTTTCCAAATACAGGTTCTATTGTATCCTTTCCATGTGATAAATATCCAAAGATTTTGATGATGTAGAACATGATATAGTGTTTTTGCTAAGGTTTTGGTACATTGGTAAATGGTTTTGGAACCCTGTACCATTTCTGTAGTCCCTAAACTCATTGCATTCTGAGGGAACCCTGGTACTATGACTAGGGAACCCCAGTAAAAATTTATCTGGGCTCTGCCCCTAACAAAACCATTGTGATATATCTGTAAATTACAAAATCACTGATCTGTCGTTTCTCACAGTTCAAAATTCATACTGGCAAGGAGTTGTAAATCTGACTATACAAGAATATGGGAACAAATTGGTTGAAGTGAAAGAATAAATTATTTTATATGTGAATGTCTTACCATCTCTTCATGGCCATAAACCTAATTCTAGATGCATGGATGAAAATACCATGGCCAACTTTACAGCTAAAGTACTGTCTGCCTTGAAACAGACCATTATGTTTACCAACTGAAACAGGAAAGGAAGATAAAATTTACTGCAAAACAGCAAACAGAAACAGTCATGTGTATTAAATTAAAATATTAAAATGATTCACAACATTACAATTCATAGTTGTTTCCCTTTATTTTCAAAAAAAGTTTTCAAAACTTCAGTTTATCAAAAAAATATTTATTTGAGAAAGCAGCCACAATATCTTTGAAAAGAGCATTATATGTTTTACATTTGCAGACAAATTTTTAATCCATGTCACATACAACTGATTTGTATCTCACCTGGTTCATCTAATTCTACACCAACCCAGTCACCTTTAATTAGATTGATTGCACCTTTGTACTTAACAACACCTGCGTAAATGTGCCCTTTGTATTTGACCTCTACCCTCTGACCAACAAATACATTTTCGAAGAGCACCATCCTATCTTGAAACTTGAGAGACTCTGGAAGAAAGAGTTGTACAAATAGAATGAACGAAAAATGTTCAAGCACAGTAATAGTTGGGATATATGCAATTGCTCACACATTTAGAACTATAAGGTAAATGAATTCAAAAGAAGTTTGTAAGCACTAAATAATAGAAAGATATATTTGTTTCCTTTTCATTATAAGTTTGATAAGTTCTTTGAGTTTTGGTCAATTTATATGGAATTTTAAACGCCTGGTTACTTTATAGCATAAAAGTAAACAGGATTTCCCTTTTTCTTACCTCATTTGCACATTTTTGACACGGACATGTTCATTTGAACAACGTCACATCTCAACCCCTTCATCTACCTGTACACCAAATATTGAGATGGTAGCTTTGGCGGTATGGGAGCTTTTGTGTGTGGCGGACATACATCCGCACATACAACATACCCACATACATACAGACATACAGACGCCACCGACTCACCATATAAGCTCTTTTTGGTATTTATATACATACCAAATATGAGCTAAAAAATGATGATAAATCTCTCCTGGCAGGCTCTGGAGACCCTGGCCATATGTAATAAATACATGTGAAAATACTGTCATAGAAATTTTGACATGAATAATAGCAATTGCAGGACCATCAATGATTGCAGTAATGCATGAAACTAGAGAGATGAATCATCATTTACTATATCTGAAGGCTTTTCTTATTTTTATACCAAATTGTTCTTTGAATCGAGCATATTATATTTCTCTGAAAAGATAAGTGGAAGCTTTTTCAGAAATCAATAAAATTTAATTTAATAGCCTTTAGCTAACAATGTCTGAGTGCACAAATCAACGAGATTTGTAGGTAGCCTTACTCACTGTGACTGTGTATAGGTCCGCCATTTTCAAAACATTGGAAAACCAGGATATATTATATGACATATATTATATAAAAAACGGTGACAATTTAAAACAGGAGTGTTACAAACCACACACATAGATTACGTCCCACCCAAAAAAACCAGTAACATGTGATTGATTATCATATCAATTAGAAATTATTGGATAAGCACATAGCTAATTTGCAGACACATGAAGTTGAGGTCGAAAATAAAAATAAATATAAAATAGATATAAAAAGACCAATAATACACTCTTATGTGACGCTACCAGGAGTTGGCTAAACTCAGAATCCATTCCCGGAGCTACGGTGATGAAATGAGCGAACGGTAGCTTGTTGTACTATCCTTGACAAGTTAATAAGTTAGTTATGAGGTAGTGCTGAGAGTCCGGCTTCTGTTCAGCGAATCTCTGTGTGATTTTTACATCCGTGGTGTGAATAAACCCGGTGAATAACGCTCTGGATATACTGGAATTACGTGCTGACAAAGTAAATCGAGACCTTACCTGACGAATCATAAAATCGACAAAGGTGCTGAACTAAAATTGGATTTACAATTATGTTATCTCCTCAAGGGGATTGATTTTGCTCTCCCCTTGTGTGTACGGAAGTGACGTACTGTGCGGGAAGTTTAAAGGAGTTGCTAAGTGACCGCCGCGTTAAGCAAGCTCTCGCTGAATATCGTGTGATTTCATTCGAGAAGTGGTACAACAGCATCGTGGGATTGCAATGGCGGCAGAGTTCAGCGGATAAATGAAAACAATTAATCTCACCACGGATTATGGACGCTTAGGGGCACAAATCAGGGTTAACGAGCAAACTGAATAAACTCTTAGCGTAATCGGAAAAATCGCGAGTGTTGACGAGGTCTTCCACTGGCGATAATTGCTGCGTAAAGGTAGGAAGATACCGCTTTTGATATCGCCTTTGCATAGACTACTGCGGTATTGTGAATGACATACAATGTTCAGTACCTTGCTAGCTGCAAAATTGTACCTCTACGGTGAGGCGGTCGGTGAGTTTGGGTTTTTGCGACCTCGCTCACCAGTAGAGCTACAATGCCGAAGGCCCTGTAGCATACAAAATAAGCGCGCCACACATGGCGCGGCATTTTCATGTAAAATCCCACATATTTACTGCATTTGGTCGTGCCGACTACTGAAGACTAAACACTATACTACACTAACCTTGTCGTTTATGGGGTTTGGTATAAGCACAGAGACGTCGATCGCGTTCCATAAACATTGAGCGTGTTTCTGGGAGCTGCCATTACCGAAGTTGGAAATGGCGGCTCCAAGAAATGTTTTTGGAACGCGATCGACGTATTTGAACAAATACTAAACCCCATACACGACAAGGTTAGTGTAGTATAGTGTTTAATCTTCAGTAGTGATAAATCAGTATGACCAAATGCAGTAAATATATGGGATTTTACATCAAATGCTGTGCCATATGCAGCGTGCTTATTTTGTATGCTTCAGGGCCTTCGGCATTGTAGCTCTACTGGTGAGCGAGGTCGCAAAAACCAAACTCACCGACCGCCTAACCGTAGAGCTACAATTTTGCAGCTAGTACCTTACCAGTGTGCGGGGATGTTAACGGACACCGCGCTGTGACTCGTCAACTGCATCGGTATCAAAAACATGTACTACGGCTGCATGTGTGAATAGTGTAGGGCTTTAGATGATACAGAAACAGTCTGCGAAGCCTGTAGCTGATGTACAATTTTCCGTACGACAAACGTAGACCATGGACTTGTAAAAACAAAGACGTCCACTGTCCAGGCGCAGACCAAGTTTTGACTGATGTTCGGTGCAACAACAACCAACATGAAAGAAACCAGAGCGGGGCTACAATTAATGCAACTACTGATTTCCTTAACGTTACACAGCCACGTTCACCTAGCAGGCTGGGAACGAATTCAAATAATTGGGCACAAACCTTTCAGATACGAAGATAGTAGATACGAATCGGGGGAGGGGTGATCATGGACGTAAAAAACAGAGCTGCATCACAGGCGTTATGTGGACTGGGTAGTTTGTGAAAGTGTAGTTTATGCTGTGAGTTTATGCATAGACCCTGGAGCGAGGGTGCATGGCTTATGCTACATTCCGGCGCTCTGATACGTAGCCTAACGTCCGAACGTAGCATAAACTCACAGCATAAACTACACTTTCACAAACTTCACAGTCCACATAACGCTAGCTGCAATAATTGTAGCCTTGGTTGTTGGTGGGGATTGGGCTTCTGTCGTGCGGCTCGCGCCTTGGTTGGGGCAAGGCACGAGCCGCACGACAGAAGCTCAATCCCCACCAACAACCAAGGCTACAATTATTGCAGCTAACATAACACCTGTGAGCTGCGTTACCAAAACTGTAGCCTTCACGAAGGGTCGTCCGATGCTCTTCGATGTTGACTTTAGTATTTGCGAATAAGGAAGTCAACATCAATCCACATCAAATGACCCCTCAGGCTACAGGTTTTGCAGCTATGGGAGATGTTTGATCAAATAGATGCGGCATGCCTTGGGTGTTGTTGTGAACTTGAAAACTCCTTTCTTGAAAAAGCTGCAAACCAAACTCTGCACCAGAATTACAGTATATCATGGAACAAAATGCCCCCATTACATAAAGATCCAGACACTTTGCACCAAAACCAAGTCGTCCCATGCCACTTCATTCCAAAACTATTTCGAACCAAAACCTTCTCATCCCAAGTGACACATCATTCCACATCACTTTGTACCGAGCACCACCTTTGCCAAAAGCCACTTCACCCCAAGTGCCAAGAAGGCTTACAAAAAAAACCAGCCAATGTGTGATAGGACTCAGGTGTGTGTGCAAAGCCCCATTGCAGGTGGAACTAAAAGGAGAGCAATATCATCAAAAGTACTTTGATTAAAAGCTGAACATTTTCAGCAAACCCGAACATGACTTACAGTGGTAATACTTCATAAACTGAGAAATCACAACTGAAATTCAACATGTGTTTGTTCTTCCTACTGTTCTGCAGGAGATGTTGCTGACACGACTTTAATTTGAAATCACTCAATGAAGAATGATGTGACTCACACAGTATTTGAAATATTATAAGAAAAGAACAGGTAATGGATTTCTCTATCTGCTTGAAAGTTCATCAGACACTTTGATCTCCGAGTATGATTTCCAAACTGTTTAGGCCAAATGGATTAAAAATTTTCTGCTACTTTCACATTTGTCCAATGATGTCTTATCTATCCAACAAGGAAATTACACATGAACATTGAAAGAGAAGAAATAAAATGCACATTTTGTGTAATTCTGACAAGAATTTGACTTTCTCCTTCAGATATTGTCTCTTTTCTGAATCTATTTCAGTCCATTGCATTTCGTTCTCTCTCTTTGTTTTTTCATAAGTTACTGAGATAAAGTTACCACAACATCATTAAAATTAAAAGAAAGAAACTGATGAGTACCAGTACAAAATTTAACATTGAATTTATCGGAGAAATCATAATTTTGCAAAAGGTCTTTCGCTTCTGTAATGTGATGTCCAGTCAATGGTATTCAGTGCTGAAAGAATGGTGGAAAATTACAGAAAAGAAAACAGTCAAAATAATCCACTTCATCAAAATGAGACGCAGTGCTTCTGACAGTTTGATTGTTAGTACTCTTTGTGATTTGGTCTTGTCTACTGAATACCATTACTTTCAAATGCACGGTGTGATGGTAAAGGGAGGACAGGATGATGTGAAAGCTACATATATAACCAGCTGATCAGGTCACATGAGCTACAGACCATTAAAGGTATACAGTCACCTGTAATCTAAAAGTATGCCCATATATGGTCAAATGGGCGTTCCTTGGTATTCAAAATGCCCATGTGAGGGCGTTGTTTTTAAAAAGCGGCCACCCGCTTAAAATCTGTGATTGGTTAGATTTTCTCTTTTCATGGTAACTGTGGCAAAATTGGAACAAGTGACAGTATACCTTTAAAATGATGGATCTGTTGTAGAAGTATGATTCTGACTGCTCCTCCCTGATATGTTTTGCTACATATCAATTGTTATCCTACCAGTCTTCATTCTGCTGTTACTTACTTGTTGAGCCACTTTTCTCTGCATCTGAACTTTAATAATTTAAGTTTGCTAGGACAACTCTTGGGTAAAGGCATTCTAAGGCAATATTATCATAACCCACAGATTACATGTAGGAATAATGCTTTTGAAATGCCATTGCTGTCAACTACAATGACAAAACATGGATCAAACATAGTCCTAATAGTTGTTCTGTCAGACTACTCATACAAAGAAAGTCCATATCAACCACCTTTCTTCATCAATAACTTCTAGTTTCGAAGAAAGCATACTCTTGATACATGATCATATATTAAATGAATGATGTATATCTTTCTAGTCTTGTATCACTTTTGTTCGTCAACTAGATATGAAAGTAAACAGTCATCAATATCTTCCGAGTTATGTAAACTGAGTTGTGGTGATAATTGTAGTCTTAAAACTGAAAAAATAAGGGAAATCTATCTTGTTGAGTGACAACTTTGAAGTTTGAATAAAAAATAAGGACAGCAACAAATTTGCTTACTCATGTCTTCACATAACTTGTTAAATTTCAGGTAGATGTCTTTACATGCAATATGAAAGGTAAACTGGAAGATCCGTCGGGTGAGGGTGCTCTCTACGCTCCCCCCTCTTTAAGAGGAGGGGAGCATAGGGAGCATCCTCGAGCAATGGATCTTTCAGTCTATATGAAAGAATGTATATAAGAAAACTTTACTAAATTACAATAATATCAGGTTTTTGTTGACATAGACGCTGACTGCCTCATCTTGGAAGAAGCTTGGTTGGGATACAGCTCAGGGAACAGTGGGATTCTGGCTGTGACAATGGCCAAGGACAAAGACAAGAAGAAAGAAGGGAAGGAAAAGAAAGTGAAATCATGTTTGCCGAGTGAATCCATGAAAGTGATTGCCGAGTCTGTCGGAATCGATCGCATGTCTGATGAAGGACTGACAACCATAGCTGAAGATGTCACTTACAGACTGAAAGAAATGACTCAGGTAGGATTACAAATCGTAGTGCAGAACAGAGAGTATTATGAGGTTATTGTGACAGTACAGCAAAATAAGTATAAAGTTATCAGCGTGGGTGGCATGTTTCTTGACACGCTGTGGAGGTCTGTGCATGGTAACAGTGTCTGAATGCATTCTTCTTGTGTAATGACAGCCATTTTTTTAATAAAATCGTACATCATTGGACCTCTCACATTTGTGATCTGAGCATCAAATGGGCGGTATCTTTACTGTTTTCGTCTAAGGGCTTAACAATTTTAAACGCCAGTAGTGAGTGTCATCAAAGATGCACTCTTACGGTGTGCAAGGCAAATCTCGGCAGTCAATGTGCGGAGAAATCTGCAAAAGGTATACTGTGCTGTAAGTGCCCGAAGACTATCAAAGTTACAGAATGGGCATTCTATGCAACAGTTACGATGCACTTAAAGCTCCTTTTGTTCTCAATCGCTTGTGTGTGTAAGACAGTAATAATCTGTTGACTCATTTTGCATCAATTGAAATCCTTTGAAATAATATTGTGAAATCTTGGTGCTCTTATACAGAAGTGTTTACTGATAACATTTGCCTTATGTTGATGTACCTGTAGTATTAATGGGAAGTCAATGAGATTCAGTGGACAGCACAGTACTCCACACATCGAACGGTATATGTTTCAGTGTTCGCGCTGGAAAACGAGAAGAATGATACATTTACATAACAATGTGTAATTTGCATATTCATTTGTTGTGAAAATATATTCTTTTGCTTGGTTATCAACATATGAGTAAACTACTTGAGAAACGGGTGGCCCACCTGTCAAAGTCCCCTTGTAGAGAACCCTGGTGTTATATGTAACTTAACTTTTGATTTTGAAGTTGTTAACTAATGGTTACGTTTGTGTGTACAGGAAGCGGTGAAGTTTATGACACACGGCAAACGGAAGAGACTGTCCACTGCTGACTTCGACCATGCGTTGAAACTCAGAAATATTGAGGTGAGACTTTCACGTAGTAATGTCTTCCTGCTGCAAAATTGCTCCTGTCTGTCCGTCTGGTTCCATCAGTTGAAAGAGAGAAAAAATTTGAAATAAAGGTAGTCAAATATAGTTATAAAAGGAGAAAATCAAACAGGATGGTTGAATTGTATATGAATAATTGTGTATTATTAGAGTAGTTAGTATTGTTAGTCAGACAGTTTTCAATATCTAGAGTAATGAAACTTACAACTATCGATACCAATGTGCCCAGTAAGATTCAAAATCCCCTTGCAATTTTGCTAAAAGATCAAAATTTACAGGCCAAACTGAGAATCTACCACACACATACATTTCAATCTATTTCTGGTCAGCTATAGCTATTACTGTCGTATGCAGATAAGAATGGACAGTGAAATTGATCTAAATGTTATCACACTTGTGTAATTGGTTTGTAAAGTTGTTTCAAAATTTACTACAGGATCGGTAACTTTAGTTGAGTTGCGGCAAACTAAAGACGGATGATAGTGTTGTTTCACAGTAGGCGTCTGCTGTAATTGTTGATATAAAGCAATAAAGTAGACACTGATAAGTGTCTGTGTGTGTAGGGTAAAGATTTCCTGACTTTCTATCCCCGTACATTTCGATAACTTTCTCACTTACTACTTCTGGCGTATGTACACCTCTTTTCCTGTAGATCATGATTTTTTTGCCAAAGAACTTCATACAATGCAAAGGCAACAATAGTCTAACGACAACTAGACTCTGACTTGGCTGTGATACAATGTAACTCAAAGCAGCGGTATATAAGGAACATAATATGAGTCTGTGTATGTGAAGTGCACTGCAAAGTGTACTCCCTGGTGTGTGTTTATTATGGGTCCATAAGAGCTCTTTGATTTTCACCGCAGTTATAACAAGTCAGTGCAACTTCTGAGGCAAGTTTTGGAACAAGTTTACAAACCAATTACACAAGTGTGGCAACATTTAGATCAATTTCACTGTCCATTCTTATCTGCATACCAGTGTAACCCTTTGAGCGCCAAAGTCTATTTTTGTCACTTTTAAAAAAATATACCATAGTCAGTTTTTTTCTGATTTTTGCCAAAATTTTGATAAAAAACTGTAGTCAATGAAATGTGATATCCATTTGGTCCAAAATTATGAAAAACTTTACAGAAAAGTTAACAAAAATTGGTAAAATATTGCATTAAAATTTTTGTGGGAAAAATTACAGCAGTCAAAGGGTTAAATGAAGTTGGATCGAAAGTGCTAAGACTAATAAGGCATACAGTCCATAAGTATATAGTGTTTGTGTTTGATACATTTGCACTTGTTACACTTACAGAGAGATGAACAGTTGCTCATCATAATCATGCCTTCAGTTTGAACAAAGTTATCAGCTGTGTGTGAACAATAGATACTGGTACATCTACTCTGGTGTGAAATTATGTGTTGTAAATTTGTAGGAGCTTAACATAATTCAAAAGTTGACATAACCATCATATGTTAAACTGGCATCTTACTTCAAACTATCTTTATATTATTGATACGACATGCATATTTTAAGCTGTTGCTTTTTTCTTCACAGCCACTGTATGGGTTCCAGACTTCCGAGCACATTCCTTTCCGCTTTGCCAGCGGTGGGGGCAGGGAGCTGCACTTCTATGAGGAGAAAGAGTTGGACCTTAATGACATCATCAACACAGCTTTGCCAAAAATGCCAGTAGATGTGTCAGTCAAAGGTGAGATACAAAAACACATCAAGGAATATTTTCTGTTACTGTCTTACAGCAAATTTTATACACTGTTATACATCCTGTGAGCGATATAAATGAGAAATTACTTCCTTCACAATTGAAAGAAACCGGTTTCACACTCTTCAATCTATCAGTCATCATTTTTTGGCTCACATTTTTCTTGCGCTGCAGAATGCGAAATTGTAGTATTGTTCCTCTTCTCATTGGTTGATTTCATGTGAATTTTTTTGATGTTTTCTCTTTCCGTCCAGCTCACTGGTTGAGTATCGAAGGGGTTCAGCCGTCAATTCCAGAAAATCCCCCACCAGGTATTGTACCTACTTTCTCATTTCAAATTCTGTACACTGATTCCCACCTACATGCATACTACCTGTTGTTGTTCTGGCAGAAATAGCACTTATTACAATGATTGGTTGTCACTAAACATAGCAACACATATGTTTATTGGTTGCTGCTGAAAGTATATTTGACAAATTTAGTCTAGTCTGTGTCTGTGTAATTCCTGTAGCTTGTGTATGGATCCTTTGGCATGTGATTTTCATAATGTACCCTATTTTAATTTTAACAAAGTACTGTGCTGATCAGTCTTTTGATCTCGATTTCAGAAAGTTCTCCAAAATTTCAAACAGATTTTCCGTGTTAGTAGAATAATAGAACTCCTACATCATTAGAAATCACCTCTATTTTTTCTTTAACCCCTTTGACCACCATGGTTTGGCCCAAAACCATTGTTAGCAATGGTTATTGTAGACCTTCTTACAGGGAATGGGGTGAACAGATTAGTAACAAAATCTTGTTTATGACTGTTCTTTGCCATAGCTTTTGTTACACACCAGGGTGAACGCACCTCATATGATTTTGACTTTAGGATTGTGTGCAATGCTACTAAATGTAGCATTGCACACATGACCTGGCTGTTGCTCTCAGAAATTTCTACAACTTTTTTCAATTTTACACCTTTGTTTATTGCTCCAGGATGTGCTTTGATCCACTTATAATAGATTACAACTTTTCAAAGCGAATAAATTACCATAATCGGCACTTTCTGTTGGATGGCAATTTTCTAAATTTGTGTAAAGAATCTTGGATATTTATTTATTTTAATAATAATAATTTATTTATTTTGGCAAATTACGAGTCGGTCCCATTGCTTTGGCATTCACAGTACAATGTTTTGATGGAGGATAACATTTTAAAAAAAAAAGAAAGAAAAACATGTCTGTACTGATATATTTGTGAGAAATTCCGATGGTTATTTTGATACAAATTTTGACCCGATGTCACGTGCACAGCAATAACTGAATTCTAATGTTCTTTTATAAAATGTTCAGTTGACAGGGACCAGCAAAAGACTGAGTCAGCGTCTTCTCAGACGCTTAGCAAGCCATCGAGCAAAGACGTCCTTCCACCGGCGTTAGTTGGCCTGCCAGGCCCCAGTGGCGGGACAGACAACAATACCAAGAGCAAATCCAAGACCAATGTATTAGCAGAGACAACATCTCAGGTCAAGGTCAAGTCACTGGTCACACATGAATTATCAGTGGTAAGCACAGAATCTCATGAAATGTCAAATTTTCAATCCCTAGGTTTCTCTCAGTGCAAGATGTGATGTGGATTAGTATTCATTTATGCAATATAATAATGAGCATTTCTTTGTTATTCAAAATTTATGCAAATGATTCTTTATTGGTGTTGATTGTTCATCTAACTTGCATCTTGCATTGTATGCCAATTTTCACAATTACCATTATGCCTGATTTCCTAGATAAATATGTAAATTCATGAAAAGTGTCAAGGAACATTGTATCAGTATCGTAATCAAATGCTGATGGCAAATTATCATTGGATATCAAAGAATATTCATTGTCCTAAAGTTATACATAGTGTTATTGTTCAGGGAGGTGTCATTGTTTTCCAGTTTTATTGCCACATCTCACTGATGCAGTTTAAACTGTGTTTGATCTCTCATATTGAGGATGAAGGTTTATCATTCTAATAACAATTCAAGATTTTTAAAATGTCTGATTTTAATATGGTAGTGGTTCCTTTCAACTATTTCAACAAATTACATTTTAAAAGACACATTTTTAATAGTTTACTCATGCTATCAAACCTTAATATACCATGGTCAGCACCAGTGATTTCCATATCTTTGTAATGCTATACATTTCAGGAGCAACAACTCTATTACAAAGAAATCACGGAGGCATGTGTTGGTGCTTGCGAATCCCGCAGATCTGTGAGTATTACTCCGCAGAGCTCTCTTATTTTCAATTCAAACTTTGAATCTATTTTGGTATTTTGACGCACCCATCTTCTCTTATTTGCAATAAATTGAATGGGCATTGTCTGGAGATATGATGTTTCCAATTTTTCTTTGAAATGGGCTGATGTATCCTATACATTGGGTTGTCCTTACTATATTTCTGCCTAGAGAGGATGCAAGCGCTTCTTAAACAAAAGTTCAAGTACAATGTATTTAATTCTTGAACTTGGTGGTTAGTCGGTTACAATTGCTGCTCGCTTGGTTAAACTTCGAGTTTGAATAGACCATGGTACAAACAAAACCTTGTACAGAAACGAAGATAGAACTATGTGTATACCTTTGGGCGTGTTTATCCTCATTTATTTGTTTGTACCGCTATAACATTGTGTCTTCGTTGTTGGTTTAAAAGTCAGAGTGCTACATTTCATTTTGACCCTTTCACCCCCAGATCCCTGTATACAGGTCCAACTTTACCATAGAAAACAATGGATTTGGGACAAACCATGGTGGTGAAAGGGTTAAGTAGCCCCATTGTGGTGTCCTTTTCAAGTTCTCATTTCATCAAAAATTTATCATCTTATTCATCTTCCTCTTTGCTATATCAGGAAGCGCTACAGAGTTTGTCCAGTGACCCTGGCTTGTATCAGATGATGCCACGCTTCAGTACGTTCATCGCGGAAGGTGTCAAGGTCAATGTCGTCCAGAACAACTTGGCACTCTTGATTTACCTGATGAGAATGGTCAAAGCGTTGATGGATAACACAACAATCTATCTTGAGAAATACGTAAGTTTTTTCTTTTCCTAGGTTATGTCTGTGTTCAATGAAATCCTTTGCAAGTTCAGACAGAAAATTTTAACTTGACATGACCAAAGTTGTCTGTGCTCATTATTATGAAATTGTATGCTACAAAAGTGCAGGAAACTTTCTATTGGTACAGGATGGTGAAATTTCATATAGAGATTCCGCCATATGCCCTCAGATCTTGAAATTTGTGTGTCATCAGACAGTCTGGGAATTATACATGTTTTTGGTTCATTTAATGATAATGAAATGTCGTGTATGGAAGATCTGAAATTTTCAATCCTAAATTACCTTTTATAGAAAATTTTGCCTTAATTCATTTTTCATTTCTTTGAAATCATCTGCAGCATCTCTTTGAACCACATTGATAACTGTAAATTAGGTACCGTGATGTTGATAAAGAAAACACTTCTCTTTCTCCTTGCAGCTTCATGAGTTGATTCCAGCAGTGACTACATGCATCATCAGCAAACAGCTGTGTCTACGACCTGATGTGGATAATCACTGGGCCCTTAGAGACTTTGCTGCCAGGCTTATGGCATCTATGTGCAAGTAAGTCACACAAGAGAAATGATCGCTGCAGTTGTACACTTCTGAATGTGATTAAACTTATGCCATATCTTTTGGATAGATAGACCTGAAAGAGTGGAATCTTGGAGCATTTTTCAGTTTAGAATTGCGCCCTCTACAGTTTGTTTTTGATTTTTCATAACTGACGTCTATAACAGGAGAATTACTGACACCAATATACAGTTTGTGTCGCATGCTAGTCGTAGAAATTTACATTTAACTGATCATTCTCACTCAGAAAGCATCTACAAATAGTTTGACGATCAATAAATTTCAAAAATCTATCACTTCTTTGTTCACCAGGAAATTCAGCACAACCATAAACAATATGCAGGGCAGGATGAGCAAGCTGTTTGACAAATCTCTACAGAATGAAAAAGCTCCATTGGCGTGTCACTATGGTGCCGTTGCTGGCCTCTCAGAGTTAGGCCCTGAGGTCATGAAATCTCTGGTACTGCCCAGGATAAAGTTCCTGGGTGATCGAATTAAAATGGCCACTGAAGGACCTGTATTGAGCAATGTGGACAAGATTGCCGCTGAGCATCTCAAAAGTCTTATCTTGGTGAGTCTAAAAGCCATTTCACCATTATCTTTGTCCTAATCTTATTTCTTTAATCCAATCTTTACCACTTAGAACTTTCTAGAAGGTCTGTCGTCTGCTTGTAACATTTCAAAAACAGCATAAATTCAAGTCAGAAAAACTTTAAATAGTAAATCCTATGGAAAAGAGCTTAAAGCCTGTTTTGCCTTTACTGTGGTACCAATTTGCCCTGTGTTCCCAAAGTGTCATAGAACAAACAGTGGCTAAAATGTTGCATGAGCAATAACATGATATACAAGATACAGAGCAGCAACAGATATCTGTCTGTGTGTGAAAGATTTGCGATATCTTTCATTCTTTAATACTCCTCGATGGCAGGTGTTGACGTGTGTTTTTGAATCGGTATGGCAGACTTGAATGTGGAGGCAAGGGTGAAGATTGGTAGACACGGTCCATGATTTGCATTTATCACAAGCAAGCTAGGGATTCCTGATGGTTGTTTTATGGAAAGAATACAGTACTGTACTAAGCAAGAGACCCCTAGGAAAACCCTTTTACAGTGCGTTTCACCTAGGTACCGCAACTCAGCGTATGAGACAGACACATTTCACCTAAAAAACAAACGATTAGCTTGGGTATCACGGCACATTTCAAAGTCAACGACCCCTTGATTAATTAGAGTAAACCAGCATGGGGCAGCCGCAGTCTAGACTGAGAGATACACTTGATCTACAATGTAACTGTTTTTACAATTTCAGCTAAGAGCTGAAGAGCTGAAACTTTAACCTTGAAAGAAATGAAATATGCAGGGCCCGAACACGGTCAGTTATCAACGCAAGAAAAGTTAAAGTTTCGTATTAACGTTTTATTTCAAGAGCAGACGTTTCTGTTGAGAAAACCTTCAGCTTCAACTCTTAGCTGAAATTGTAAAAACAGTTACATTGTAGATCAAGTGTATCTCTTCAGTCTAGACAGAGGGGCTGCTCCATTCTGGTTTACTGTAATTAATCAATGAGTTGGTAGCTTTGAAATGTGTCATGATACCCGAGCTAATCATTTGTTTTATACATGAAATGCGTACGTCTCATACCCTGAGTTGCAGTACCAAGGTGAAACGCACTGTAGTTCATATCCTATGGTCTATGTGTACATAAATCTTCACTTGAGCCAAAACACAAAATGTTAGTAAACGAAAGACTTGTGTGACTTATAACATTGTGGTGTCTCTTCAGTTGACATAGAAACATTTGGTACATAATTTATGCTGATGTGAAAGTGGCACATCATTTAATCAGTAACCTTTGACCTCATGGTTATCTGCATACAGAAACATTGTGGCACTTACTTGAAGCTGACTCGGAAGCCCCCAGATGAGATTGAAGCATACAAGCAAGAATTCGGCTACCTAGGGGCTCTGCTATGTGCCAATGTCATGAAGCTAAGGACTCAGCCAACGACCACTGCCACCAACGTGGCACAGATGCAGAGACCAACCCTGACACTGAGTCAGGTAAGGGTTTATTGTGTTGCAGTAAATTTGGAAAAGTGGTATTTCCGGTTATCAACTCTTGCGTCTTGTCAGGAATGTAATAAAGGACAGGCATTCTGATTGACATCAGACAGGATCATGTGAGTCCTTTGTGATTCCATCAACCCTGTCATCACCATGGTTTGGCCCAAATCCATTGTTCTCAGTGATAATTGTGGACCTGTTCACAGGCAGTCAGGTGATAACACGTTGAAGTGCAGTCTGCTCATTGTAATACATCTTTGTAAAGAGTTTCACAACTTGTGTTCTGAAAAGGTCCAGGACTCCCATGTTATGTTTCAGTGACTAACAATTGAACATCCAATTTTCAAATTTCGTTGTCAGTTTTTGTTTCACAAATTGCAAAATAAAACTGCCAATTTGTGCAACAGTATTTTGTTTATAAAGAAGGCAGCTTGAACTCCATGAATGCCACTTGATGGGTTTTTGTATTGTCTATCAGGAACTCTTATACTAGTAACAGTGTTACTTCAGCGAGGCCTGGCCTATAATGGACGAAGGCAAACTTTGCACGACTTAATGTACGAGGCAAAGCTGAGTACATGATGGAGTGCAAAGTTTACTTGAGTCCATTATGGGCTGGGACGGGACACATTTTTGTTATTATTTTATACTTTTGGCAATGCCAGTGAATTTGTAGATATGAAAAAAAATGTGGAGCCGCAATGCTTGATAATGGGATACATTATCAGTAATAATCTTGGCAGATGACATCACAAATTTCACTGCTATTGACAAAGCTATAATATAATTATAAATATAATTTAACTATCCAAAGTTTAAGGGTTTGAATCAAGAAAATTAGGTCATATCACTGTATCAAATTCACAAAAATTATATGGTTTTTTTTGGGTTGCTTTCTCTGAAAAGTAGAGCATTACTGCCTTCTGTGGTTTTTTATTGTCCTTACATTTTACTGACAAATGTCTCCGCCATCTGGTAACTGGACAACCCATTGATAGAACAAAATTGTGCTATTCCGTCAAATACAGCCTCAAAAAGCTTGCAACATAAGCAAAACATTTGTGTTCCTTTTTTAAAAAAAAAAAGCTGCAGTATGTAGAAACGCTGATGGTAAGGTTGTAAGGTATATTTTCTGTGCTTTGTTCAAAAGTGAAACCTACATACATGATGGTAGCGGTGATATGTGTTAACATAAAGCAGAATTGTTGCTGTTTTCCAAATGTGCAGAAGACGTGGTGTGGTGCTCTTGCAAGTCGTGCCATTGAAAAGCAATGACTTGTTACATTCATGACCAATGATGTGCAGCGCCCTCACAGACCGTTTCCAAATTTTATTCTTCAACTATGGTGCATTCAGTTTGCACGATCATAATCGCCCTTTCACTTTCAAGATGTCAGGTTAAACTTCACCCGGTGCCAATCGTGATTTACAGCCACGTCATACATGCTCAAGAGCGTGATTTTGCGTGAAAACACAATGGAGGTACAGCTGTAAACCAATCGTAAATGACAAACAGGTTGTTTGGAGCAAAACTAGATGTCATTACAATCACATATGTACGATACGCTTATGGTTCACAGATTTACATTACAGTGTTTTAATCAAGTTTCTTTATGAAACTGTTTGTATGCGTGTGAATCATATAATTATTTACTCTGTAGCACTTGGCAATTCAAAAGAAATATTACATTTAAAAAATCATCATGTGGATTAGAAAATAAAATATGAACAAAGATGAAAGCATTTTTGTGAAATTTGAAGCCAAGATACAAGGTCTTTGAGAAGAGAAAACCAGACTTTGGTAGGGTAAGATAAGGGTGCTACTCACCAGTGCTTTTTTTATTTGCTTTATAGAGGGTCTTTTCCCCCCTAATGCATGGCTTGAATATCTAATTCTAGTTATGATGCTAATGTTGACTGCTTTGCTGCACAATGCTATCTTATACCTGCTTCTATATAGTGAATGCCGTCTTGTGTTACACCTCGCTGCGAATAAACCCCCTCCCCTCCCTATTGTTACTCACCCTATTGATTTCCTATTGCCCTCATGTTTGCTTTGATGTTGTGTATTTTTTCTCTCCCTCTCTTCTCTCTCTCTCTCCGTCTGTCATTGTCTGCCGTACTGTTGCCTTCACAGCCAAGGTCCACCTCTATTTTGTCCGGTGCACACAGACTCTCGACAGCTGGCATTGGCCGAACGCCTTCCACTCCTAGTACCCCCACCACAAACAGTAGCCAGCCCAAGTTTGTCATAGTTGGTAGCGGACGACCCAACACTCCCTCAACAACATCTGACCAAGTGAGTAGGCCATGCATGATGACCCTATATAAGGAGACATGAAGTGGACGAACCCACAGAAGAAAAAACAAAAGAAACACACTAACTTAAGGTTGAGGGGGTCTTTCTGCTTACTGACATGCACCAGCTCTAGCTTAGCAGTAATTTATCATGGATAATTTGGTGTGGGTACTATGTAGGTTGGTGTTCAGGCTTCCAACTACACTTTCTTAGCTTCTTGGTGTGATTATTCCCCAGCATTCACATGCAAATGGTCAATCATACCACAAAAGTATGTAGGTAAGACTAAAGTTTTGCTGTGAGTGGGTATTGTAGTGTCTATGTCGGAGTTAACGCCAATGTATTGCTATGTGAAATCGCAAATGTCTGATATTGGTTGCAGTATTGTGATCTGACGTTGATATGAAATTTCAAAATTATGAATTTGAACGTCAAGCATGATTGGAAGTCATCATCTGTGTTGGCAAGTGGACCCTGCAGAAGATGAGCCTTAATTGGCTGAGCTAGTCATCATCTTTAAATAAAGTTTAATAATAAAAATTGAAATAGTATTTTTAGATTTTGAATAAAGTGTAGTGATACAGTGGTTTGTCCTGAACTGGAGGCAATATGGGAACTAGACATACTGTCTAGATTGGAGTTGCTGACACTGTTAGACGTGACTATTGCCTAGTGGAAATATCAGTTGATAACAAAGAAATAAACTGTGCGATAGTTGAAGAAACATTGTCAGGAAGGAAGTCACGTGTAGTCAAAACAACACCACACTTCCACTCACATCCAACTAGCTGTTCAGAATGCATCATTTTCAAGCCTCGCTTGTACTGATCTAGTGGTGCTGTTTTGACTTCTAGACAATGTTTCAACTTTCCCAGAGTTTATTTCTTTGTCCTTGACTGGCATTGCCACCAAGACGATAATTACACCTGGCAGTGTTGGCAACCCCTCAATTTAGAAAGTATGTGTAAAGTATGTGTAGTTCCCATATTGCCAACGGTTCAGTGCAAACCCCCTATATATTACAGTTTAGACGTGTAAAAATCTATGGCGAAGTGATTTGAACCTATCCAAAACATAATCAGTTGTGTAAATACATTGTAGAAGTGTGTAAACTGCCAGCAGATTTTTGAACAAGAAAAGTTTCAAAAGAAAATCTAAACAGTGATTTATTTTCATGCATACTAATGATTTCCTTGTGTGAATTTGTGTAAGGTCATGAATAGAGTGCTAAATTCCCTCCCACATATGAGGAATGTGTGATGTGTACGCCAGGTGAAAAGGTCCCTTACGTTATGACTTCAAATCTGACCCGAGAAATTCACTGAATTTTATTCATTTGTCATGTGTTTTGTCATTCTTTGTTGTCGCTACTAGATTCGTTTCAGCTGACACTGTTCCTCTAACAGCTCTTTGTCCAACATTTGCCGTGTTAAAAAAAATCTAATATGCAATAATGGCCCTCACCTCCCTTGTCTTACCCATCCTATCACATATCGTCAATAACCAAAATATTAACATTAAGTATGACACATTGAGTAAAATGATGCAGCTTTGTGGTCAGGATCATAAGGTTATTCGTATGCCAACCATTCATTGGTATCTCATATTTTTATTTTAATATTGCAATTCTGTCAACACTGTAATTAGGTCGCAACCACTGTTTTCAGAGCTGAGTTCTCTGAAGAGGATATGTAAGTTTATAAGGTTAACTTGATTCTTCGATCATTCATAGTGTGGTAGATAATTCATCGGCAGTTAGATGCTGTGGAAGTCAGCACTGAGGGCGCTCTGCCTTTTCCAAATATGGATAATCTAGTCAGTGGTGCGATTATTGTCTTTCTATGGTGTTTTTAGATTTGTAAAGCTGATTGAAACTGTTGGTTTTCTATATCCTTGCCTAATGGAAGTTCTTATCAATTTTCTCTCCTGCAGACTGCATCACAGCCCACCACAGTGGTGAAACTTGTCAGTACAAGCAGCTCGTCCTCCACTCAAAAAGTGCTGACATCGAGCTCTGGCGGTAAGTATGTGGTCATGACACTGCCATCGTCCGGTACACCAACGCAAACCGCAACTGCCACAGTGACTGCATCCTCACAACCGAGCACGCCAGTTCAGAAGTCACCGATCACATCGGGGGCCACCAGCATGCTGATGTCGCTAGCCCAAGCCGCCAGCGCGCAGAGTCCCGTGACCACGTCAAGCCCAGCTGCCATCGGTGGAAGTACACTCCCCGAGGCCAACACTGAACTGAAGATGCCAAAACTGGCGCCGATATCAAAACCAAGCCCCGCTACGTCTCAGCAGACGACTGCGACGTCAGCCAACACAACGACAGTGCAGCAAAGTACAGCAGCAACCAGAACTACGACTCAGCCAACTAGCCCCGTTTTCAAAACCACAACACCACAAACAGTGACTGTCACAGTTAAAAAGGACAACCCAACTGCAGCGAAACAAGAGCCCTCATCTCCGTAATTTCTATTGGACACGCTTTTATTCACAGTCTTTCTCGCACTGTGAAATGTACAGCTGTATTCAATGTGTATGGCTTTGATGCCAATTTTAAGTCCAAATCATGATCAGAGGGAATTGAGATCTTGACTGCATTCTAGAACCAAACTTGAATTGTAGCAAATCAAGAAATAAAACAAGCAAAAAGCAGTGAGAAGTCTACAAGATTCTTGAAGTGTAAAGTAGTCGTATTTTTGTTTAGTTAAGAGTTCTTTCATGGTATCCTTCGACTGCCACTTTGTATTAGGTGATCCTCATTATCATGATGAAAAGACTAAATTTTGGAAAGTTTTATGTCAAAATAAGTTGTATGTTAAGAAGGATGATTAAGAAAAATGGTTTTGGTGTGAATACATGCCATCACGCTGGTCACATTTGTCAGAGATATAATTTTCAATTTTTGAAACAGAAGGGCAAAGATTCGTTAACCAGCATGGTGGGAGAACGAGTGAAAAAAACAGGACAGGCACTGAGAACCAAGGACTTAGTACCAAGTGGTTGTCAAATATTGTTACATGTAATTGTAAGGGTCCAGGTTATGTCTCTGCAGTCCAAGTGTGCTTGCAGAACCAGATTAACTTTCTTTTGTAAGAGAAGTTAAAACAGAGAAAGTTTTTTTTTGTTTTTTTTTTTATGAAATAAACTTTGATGGCAGATATGTCCACCATCAACAAGAAGTATCAAGTCTACGTAACTGTCAATAATAAATAAGTAAACAATGTGCAAAAAAATAGCTGATAATGTCGATCACTGAAATGAGAAGAGCGCCCTCAGTGTTGACTTCCACAGTTCTTTCTTGTTGCCAGATAGCAGTGCTGATCACAAAAGTGGTGTGTTTTCGAGAGCCATGTGATTAGTTTCATATTATTTCGGTTTAGCTACTTTGTCTGCTAGGTCTGCAACTTTTGAGGGTGAGAGCATAACATATTGCAGTGTCCCAAACAGTAGACTAAATCGCAGAGCGAAGTGTGTCAGTTAAGAATGCTCTATTTTGGCACCAAATTTCTGAAAACAATACCTTAGGGGCGGTACAAGCAAATATATGTACAGCTAACTATTGGCAGTGCCCTCTTCCAACCTCCCTGATAGGGTCTTGCATTTGTGAAAAATGTTCACTGGTAAATACTGCTGTGGTATATGCAGTGCAGGTCATTTTATGTATGTGGTGAATATTTCCAATAATGGCTGCACATGAACATTGGTGAACAAAGAACCAGCGTCAATCCTTTGCAGACCTTAAGAAACCCATAAAACAGCCTCTTGAAGCAAAGTACCGTATGCTGTTATATCGAATTTCTCTCCAAAAACAATCCTTGACAGTTTGTGGTATACTCTGTGCGCTGAAATGTACTTCACCTGTCAATTCGTTGAAACTTGTACACATTATGTGTAGTGTGAAAGTTTAACCACAGTTTAAACCACCGAGATTTTGAAAGTAAAATAATATGACGTCTTTTGATTCTTTTTGTAAAAAAAACTCTTGCATAAATTGAAAATAAAATAATGTAAACTGAAATGTTTTCTAGCTTGGATTGACAATTCAACAGGTCTAGTCATTGTGTTTAATTGGTATAAGTCAACAAATTATCATTTAAGTATTAATGGTGCTATCCGAACGCTGTTTACATCGATCATGATATGACGCACGCTGACATCAAACACTATTCATTGAACAGCTATGGTAAGTGGATCTGTGAAAATATGTCACAATTACAGTCAGCATAATGCTGATGACGACAATATTAATAATAACACTGACACATGTAATACCAGCAGTTTATTTTCTTCTCATAAATATCACGTTTACATTGCATTGTGTGTTGGTGTATTTTGGGGTTTGTTCACAGAGGTTTTGCGAGAATCGAGTCTATATAATAGAACTGGCTGTACGTTCACTTCCCCGGTCCTGTTCTCAGAAAGTCACGCAGGCGCACTGTGCAGCCCCCAAACCCTAGTGTAAAGTAGTGTCACCATGTATAGGCCTACAGGAAGTGTACGAAAGCGTGCTCTAATTATAATAGAACATAAACAAAAACAGTCTTGGTTTTGATGCAAAAACAAGGGTTGAGGTTACTGCAAACGCATTTCAATAAACTAATTCTCTCGATCTCTCTTTCTAACAACATGCTCAACTCTACTCATTTTCTGAATTAATTTTTGACAGGAGCCGCGTTTGATGCCCCAAAAAAAGAAAAGAAGTATTTACTTGTTTTTTTTTTTTTTCTTCTTTTTTTTTTTTTTTTTTTTTTCTATTTTTTTTTCTTTTCTTTTTCTTTTTTCTTTTTTTTTTTTTTTCTTCTTTTTTTTTTTTTTTTCTTTTCTTTTTTTTTTTTCTTTTTCTTTTTTTCTTTTCTCTTTTTTTTTTTTCTTTCTTTTCTTTTTTTCTTCTTTCTTTCTCTTCTCTTTTTTCTTTCTTTCTTCTTCTTCTTTCTTTCTTTTTTTTTCTTTTCTTTCTTCTTCTCTCTTTTTTCTTTTTCTTTCTTTTCTTTCTTCTCTTCTTTTTTCTTTTTTTCTTTCTTCTTTCTTTTTCTTTCTTTCTTCTTCTCTTCTCTTTTTTTCTTCTTTCTTTCTTCTTTTCTTCTTCTCTCTTCTTTTTTTCTTTCTCTTCTTCTTCTTCTTTTTTTTTTCTTTTCTTCTTTCTCTTTCTTTCTTCCTTTCTTCTTCTTTCTTCTTCTTTCTTTCTTTTCTTTTCTTTTTTCTTTTTCTCTTCTTTCTTCTTTTTTCTTTTCTTTCTTTCTTCTTTCTTTTCTTTTTTCTTCTTTTTTTTCTTCTTTTTTCTTTCTTTCTTTTTTTTTTTTTTTCTTTCTTTTTTTTTTCTTTTTTTTCTTTTTCTTCTTTTTTTTTTTTTCTTTTTTTCTTCTTTTTTTTTTTTTTCTCTTTTCTTTTCTTTTCTTCTCTCTCTTTCTTTTCTTTTCTTTCTTTCTCTCTTTTTCTTCTCTTCTTCTTTCTTTCTTCTTTTTTCTTCTTTCTTTTTCTTCTTTCTTTTCTTTTCTTTCTTTTCTTTCTTTCTTTTCTTTCCTTTTTTTCTTTTCTTTCTTTTTCTTTTTTTTCTTTTTTTTTTTTCTTTTTCTTCTTCTTTTTTTTTTTTTTTTTCTCTTTTTCTTTTTTTTTCTCTTTTTTTTTTCTTTTTTTTTTCTTTTCTTCTTTTTTTTCCCTTCTTTTTTTCTCTTTTTTTCCTTAGTCGAAACCCCGTCAGAGCATCAACTGAAATTACAACTAAATGTAATAAGATTTTATCCTACATTTAACCTTTGTCAGCGGCATTTAATGTAAGTACATGTATGTACAAGTTCTGTAAGGTTTACTGGTTCAAATTACAAACGGGTGATTTTGCCGGTATGGACTGACAGGGGCAATAGTAGGTAAGAATATTACAGCAACTATATTTGACTTCAGATTTCTGTATGCGTGCAGTTGAACAGTTCATATGATGTGTACGGCTGGCGGTCGTTATAATGTTACCCTTCAGCCACGTCTTTGCGATCGCTGTCTTTTTAGATGATTAGGATTTTGAATTTTGACATGGAAACAGGAGGTTAGTATTCTTGTTTTTTGCTATAAACCAATCGGGGATGAAAACTTAGAGGGCCAGCAGCTATAACTTCTGATGATTGTTTCACTATTTCATGTTTAATGTTAGCCAGTAAATTTCTTATTCCACTCCCTAAATCATGTTGAGATACACAGTGTTCAGCTTGTTAACTCAGCCTGTAGGCCTACATTGTGTAGACTGCATTGTTCTTGTTGACAAGTGAATTCTGGTCCGGACAAGAATTCATATGTAAACAATAATATTACATTCTACTCGATCATATAGACGCCGTGTTTACAAGCTAAATGGTTGGTATTTCAGCAATGCCTTTGGGAGAAGAACAAGAACTTGCAATAGACATACAAAATAAAATTGTGGGAAAAAAATCACCAAAAGTTGCAGCTTCTGGCCCTTAAACGCCCAAGTAGCTTCGTTCTGTTCAAAACAAATTATAAAATGGATTTCGATTTTGTCAAACAACATCTAGCACCAATGAAGTGAATATTCGGACACATCAGAGCCGTTTATTCCTCTTGTTCAGCGTCTCTTGATATTTATTTGCCATTTTCGAGCACTTCAAAAATATAGAACGTTTTTAGCAAACTCTTCTGGTATAGTGAAAGTAGTGACAAATTTTCGTCAGTGACAGACTGTCAAACTTCCTCCTCTAATGGTTGATACAAGAATACCAATCGTATGCTTTCGTGAGAATTACGAGAAGCAGGTGTTCGGGATTTTAGAAACTACAGTCAAGAATATCAAATGTGATATATGAAGGCTCAGGGGGCTTTACTTTTCTGTAGACGAGTCGTACAGGTATGTGCCACAGGGGTGTGGCCCCATTTCCACTAATAGAAGTGGGTCGCGGTCTCGGGGTTCAGATGTAGAAGTGGGTCGGGTTTTCGCGGTATTTTCCGACGTGAACGAACATGGGTCGTAAATACTTAGAAGGACGCTTTGACTTGGAATTCGTCACGATCACCGTATACAATGTTCTAACCTGGCTACAGCACGGTCAGAATAGCAGGATGCGCATTTGGATTTAACTACTATGAGTAAAAGCTACGTCTTTGAAATAGTTCGACCTCACTGTCAAACTGAACGAGCGTGACGCACACACTCTGTATGTATAAGTATGTATGTATGTATGTATGTATGTATGTATGTATGTATGTATGTATGTATGTATGTATATGTGATTATGTATGTATGTATGTATGTGTGTATGTATGTATGTATGTATGTATGTATGTATGTATGTATGTATGTATGTATGTATGTGATAATGCATGTATGTATGTGATAATGCATGTATATATTTATCTATGTATGTATATAGAGATGGGGAGTGTGCGTGTTAGCTCGTTCGCAGTGGATTGCTACGTGAAAAGAATTCGAAAAGGGTTGTCGGACAGTAAAAAAAGTACACTGCCTTTGTTTGTATAGGTAACCGGTGGCCACTTGAGACCAGTCGTAGCATATTTTGAACCAAGGTAACTTAGTGATTCAGCATGCAAGAATGTGCGTTTAATCAAAAGGAAGCATCAAAACGGTCATTATACTGAGGGACGATGCAAAAGTTCTTTCAAACTCCTGCTCAGAATCGTGTGATAGACAATAAAGACACTGAGTGAGGTGAAAGGGCGCGGGCGAAGAGCAATGAAAGATCCGTTGTTGTAGTACGTGTGGACTCGAGGGGGAGGGGAGCAAAGCGCTTCATTCACCGGACAATTAAACGTTTCGCCTAAGACTGTCTGGCGAACTCCGTGTCCAGGGAATTTTTATTGTTGTCACGAGAAAATTATGGCATGTAAATGTAGCTCTAGGAAACATTCAAGTCGTGATGTTATTCGTCACAAAAAAATTTAAATTCACATCAGCACGAAACTAGCTCATACTAAAAGATTCGCAGAAAAATCTTTTTTGCTTGTCTCGTCAACGTCATTATAAATTTGAAGGTTAGAAATATGGTACGTATAATTGCCAAAAGACGGCAGTAGTGGAGGGTAGTGAATAAAATGGTCACCTTTGTCTTTCGAATATACCAAAGTGCCCTCGGTGTCGCTTTTACAAATGCATTCGCGAGAGAGACTGCACTGCGTGACCGCTCGACTCTCAAGTTGGGACCATGACCATGGCAGGGCAAACTGGCGGCAGAGTACGCCCTCTAGGTCCTCAAACTCAGGTACTGATGTAGCAGTGCTACTAATTGTGGCATACGTGCGATGTTGAAACTTGGCGTGAAACTAGATGAAAGGAAAATATTCGAGGCGTGTCAAATATGTTGGGTCAAATTTAGGGGGCAATTTGATTTCCCTATGGCTACGAAACCAAACACGCAGGCAACATGGAATCCAAATCAAGGCAATGAACAGTCCGACATGACAGCTTATCGTTTCTCAGTTCAAGTCGGTTTTTTATTTAAAAAAAAAAAAATATACTGACAACAAATTTAAATTTCGTCTTGGTATGTTGCGTCCAGGTTTAAGCACATTCCTTTGTTAATATTGTCATTTAGCCAGCCGAACCTTCATCCCCAAGATTTTTTCCCCTAAGACGATTTTGAAGGTCGACCTACACAAAAAGGACCCACATACCGACCGTGTTTGATATTGTACAGGTGAACTCGTAAGCCTCAATGAGAACAAAGGGCTAGAAATCCGCCGCGGCGCTGCAACAAAAGGCAAACGTTGCCACTACTCAGAACAGATTCAACGAACGTCACTGACAATGTGATTTCATTCATTTCACTTGAAAAGGGTAAAGCAGGTGCGGAAAGAAAAATAATCCACAAAAATGTTGTCAATTGGCAGAGTTATATGCAGGGATGTGCCCTTCATTTTTTTTAAAGGTTTGTATAGCCCAACCACTGGTACAAATGAAATAGTGTCCTGTCTTCGTCCTGTCATAGCGAAACTCCCCTAGAAATGCATATCAAGTGTGTGCTTCGGATTTTTTTTTGCTTTTCATTTAAATATGGTCATTTATTTAAACCATAGCTTAATTTGAACCATTTACAGATTATCCTCCCCAAAACATAATCTTTTCATTCAGTATACATTTTCTGTGATTATTCCGAATAAAAATATTTACATCTGCATTACAATATTGTCTGCGTTCCTTAAAAATTTACCCACAGTTTTATTTTAATATGCCATATTAATATTGGGCAAAAGCCAACGTGACACAGTTACACACAATATGTTAACACATGTAATTATCAAATATCTTTCAAGCAATGCCTTCGCGTTGTTTTTAAAATTTCAAATATTTTGCACCAAATGCTTTCGATAAGCTTTTGGGCACCGACAGTAGGCCTATCTTTCGATTTTATAGCGGCATATTTGGCCCTTTTCTGCTCTGTCATATTTACGTCACCGAAAAGAGAACGGTGGACCTGAACGCAGTGAACGGCGCAGCGGTTTTCCCAATCGTCGTGTTTCACTAATTACAATCAAATTGTCGTGATTTGGACACGTATACCCTCATTGATCAACTTAGACTGGGGACAGATTTATTAAAGTGAAGTCAATGTACGCAATGTTCACAGGAATGTTCACATATAGAACCAACACGTATCGTGATACGTATTGCTCAATTCATTGCATTGACTGTAAATTACACCCATAAAAACATCGTTCCGGGTAGTTTGATAAAGTAAGAAGATAAATCTACCGATCTAACCACGCAATTAATAAAACTAGTCATTCGTGGCGTGATCTCTCCCCACCTCCCGTCTCTAGTTCGATGAAAAATTTACTGAGAAGAGTGCCATGGTCATCAGTCAGTTTAATTTTACGACTGGTATAAGTGTAAAAACCAACCAAACTACAAAATACTGTGAATTTTATGGTATAAGCTTAAACATAAATGCTTGGTGTCAGAGAGAGAGAGAGAGAGAGAGAGAGAGAGAGAGAGAGAGACTGCAAAACATGACACGTAAAATGTACGTTCCAGTCATCTACCCCACAGCAAAAAAAAAAGGGGGGGGGGGAGGTTTATAGGTTCTCAGGAAAATGCGAAATCCTTATCATTGAGTCATTGCATTGCCGTGACTTCGGTGCCACGCGTCCACACATGTACGTACGTTTTGTCGTTCTTACCGTCCCATCCCATTTCCTTTGGAATTTACTGTGTATGTGTATCGCATCTTTGTCATGTCCGAAGTCGGACATATAGGCCTACTTGCATTTGTACGAATATTTTTTTTCCGACTTTGGAAGGCCGAAACTTTAAATCTATTTGTAAAGCCAGCACAGCTCAAAGTTTACAAAATGATGCAGGAACGAACGCGTACGCGTCAAATATGGCGTGATATCAAGCGTTACGTCCGATACGGGATCTATCCACCCTGCGGGCAAAATGGTTCAGTCATGTGGGCGGTCTTTTTTGATCTTTGTGTAGATCGACTTTTTAAAATTCCTGGCATAGCAGAGCGACATCGTGTTTTGTTCGCCGTTAGCTTTCCTCCAGTGCATAATTGACTCATAGGACATTACTTTGTGGTTGTTGCGCTCTCACCATATATATGTGCTCTCCGCTTTCCCGCCATTAGGACCGTATAAGTTATCAGGAGGTACGTAGTCGAAACAGACTCCTTTCGGGAGAGATTTTAAAGTGTTCGAGTGTGAGTTTGGGGCGTGTGTGCGTTAATTCACCGCGTTTCTTTTGTGCTTTTTCCACTGCATATTGAACCATTGCTGGGCCTATTGTTGTGTTTCGATTCACTTTCACCAGTGGCCACTCCACATGAAAGAATGTCGTCCCCTTATACGCACTTTCTTCGGCCTTTTCTCTCGCTCTTTTGGCCGGCCCGTCGTCTTTGAAACTTGACCTAACTAATCACAGAGATGGAAATTATCTCCGATGGGTTCACAACTGCTGATTACAGGTCGATTTTGCTATGCCCCAAACGTAATACAAATGGCGGTTTTACGGTAGCAACGCGATCGCCATGTGGAATTCCCAACCCCCTTGTTTATACATAAAAGTTTGTTAGGCCCGAGCAGACTTCAAATAATCATTGTCGCAGTCGCTTTCTCAGAGATTTATTTCAGATCTTCAGTTTTAAGGAAGTGAATATTTTGCGGAAGTGCACGTCTGAGTTCATAATTCAGTTATGCGCTTCCTATATCCCTGGTTGTGAGTGGCACTAAAATATGAAGCGTCGGTCTACTTGCTAATTACCCACAATGTTGACAAGTTTACACTCGCTTTTGTTGTGGGTAGTTTTCGGGGGAGTGACATCATTTACACTGTCGGTGACTCGATGCGTCAGAAATGCCATGTTGAGGGGCGAAGTGAAGAAAATGGGTCTCTTGTTGCTAATGTTATTGAAGAATGTTGTGTGCAGCCACGCCATGCTCAGAATTCGAGCTATGCTTTTGAGCCAGCGTGAGTTGAACGGGACGACAAATGCGATTGTGTGTGTATAATGTATGGCTTCGCGCGAAGACGTCACTTTGGGTGAACACAAAGGACTGTGTTTTGGTGCGTGCTCGGAGGCCTCACTTCTCATTTTGTTGTTTTGACGAACCGAACAGTCGGGTGAAATTTCAGCTCAACCCTTGTTTCGCACAAGGCAAGGCGACACGCTCGGACGCATAGTGAAGTGTACTGTAATACGTCGTCGATCGACCCGCCGTGACTGGGTAGGGTTAGGGATTTCCGCAAACAACATTCGCTCAAACGGTTGAACGTGAAGCCTTTCGCCAAAGAACTCTAAACGTTATTTGGGGGACTTCTCTCGACACGAGCGACTGGATAAAACACGGCCTTCGCCCCAGTTTGTGCCCATAAAAATCGTGTTTGTTTACGTTGAGATTATCACGCTGTGGAATGCACGATAGGGGTCTGTGTAAAGAAATACCTAGGGCTCAGTATTTGTTTCCAAATAAATCGGCGCTACCTGTACTCCCAGCCTGTACCCAGTGTAACCGTGTTGAAGTGGTACTGGGGGTCTTTGATGTGCAAATAATACGTGTTAAATCCTTTTTAAAACATGAAAATTGCAACGTCGGGTATATAGACCATACTGTGCTCTTCCCTACTCCAAAACTGTATGTCGTTCTACAATTTTTTGACTCTGGTCAGCGACTTTCTGGCCGGGTATGTTTCCTGTGGTACTTTCACAAAATGTTGCCCTCTCTTCAATAATAATTTAAATATGTTTAGCTATTTACAGGCAGTTTTCACATATTTTACTTGTTGTGTACTCATATTTATTCATATTTTACATATTATGCTCGTTTTGCCTTATAAGTTATAGATTAAATTTTAAAATATGTATATAATTGACCATGAACAGTTCATCTACAGAGGCAGGTGCATGTGTGGGGAGCTATATTTGCTCAAGATTTTTATCACTGATAGCAACATTTTGGCAAGGCTGAGCAAAGAGACAGCAGAAAAATGGAGGTTACACAACACAACAGGCAGATATGAGGTACTTGGAAGTTCAAGGATTTCAAATTTAAACTTTCAATGGTGATATTCTAATATTTGCGCCAAATATAGTTAGCAGTTAAGTTTTAACCGAGTGGCCATTTCTTTGGGTTTGATTTTACAAGTATGTCAAAAATTAGTACTGATAATTTAGAGAATTGAATAATGCCTTCAAATATGAAATAGTAACATTACACAAGAAACTGCCATGACAAATAAACCCAATTTGAAAAGTGTATTTTCATTCTACTTACGACATTTTATTAGTTATATTTTTTTAGAAAATACACTTGTGTGAAAGTTTAGGCTTTTATCTCAAAAGAAAAGAGGCTATAAAGTGAATATCTTATCACAAGTATCATCAAATATAGGCTTTTATCGTGTGGCCATCATGCAAGGTGGAAAATTCTCAAGGACTGTACATGGATTAGGGTAAAGAGGATAAAACTAGTGGCTTTTCAATTGCTCTTTTTTGTATTCTAGTTGTCCGGCCGAACTCCCTGCCGGGTGAACAACATTCTCCCAATCGCAACAATAAAGTTATGTGAAATCCAAGCAAAAAACAGATTGATGTCTGTGTTGTGCTTTCCATCACATGGCTTTCACAAAGGTTGTTTCAGGCTAAACACTGTCAATAATAGAAAGTAGGGCAGGGCTAGGGGCAGTTATTAGCATCACGATATGGGTGGAGGTGTTTAACTTTACATCTATTGTGTGATGGCTCATTGTATGGGAACAAAAGTGACCTGCAATGCTTCTGGTGATGATGTAACTGCTTTATTTTGAAAAACAGTGGCCAGCATGAGGGAAGGCAGCGCTGCACAGATCTTGATTTCTTCTTTCTGATACCAATGTGCTGTATCCCCTTTTAATAACCACCACAATTGGGAATGCCCCCATTGTTTCCATAATGTGATAATATACTGATCATCATCAGTATGGTTGGGAAAAGGGGTTACAGAATGTATGAAACATGTGCTTGCATTCTGAAGTTATCAATGTTTGTTTTATTTGAGCGCCAAAGTCAATTTTTGTCTCCTTTAAAAAAATCTATACCCCCGTCAATTTTTTTCAGATTTATGCCAAAATTTTGATAAAAAACTGTAGCTGATGAAATGTGATGTCCATTTGGTTCAAAATTATCAAAAACTTACAGAAAAATTCAAAAAAATTGGTAAAATGTTGCACTGAAAATTTTGGTGCGAAAAATTACAGCACTCAAAAGGTTAAGATAGCAAAAATACATTGAAATAAGAAGACTTCACCAATTCATATTTATTCTGTGGTGACACTGTGTGACTGTAAAGTGCAAGCAGATTTCTGTGTCAAGTTTCTATCACCTGCATGGGTGTGACTTTGGATTAAGTGCACGTACACATGCATTCCATTTTGCTGGGCAGTTGGTTTTGCTGGTCGTATCCGATTGGTCAACTTCTCGGTGTTACCATTGACAATCTTGTGGGTCGTTTCCCCCTTACCTGTGTTTGGTATGAAGTAGCCCGTAATAAACAGAGTACTCCAGAAGTGCACTTGATGCGCACCAATGGCACGCAAATCTTGACATGTGTCCAAGCAAACTTGAACCTACCATGTAGCTGCTGTCATAACTTTCATCATATCTGTATGTAAGAAAATCGCTTTATACAATCAACATTACATCAACAGAAAAAATGCATCCTAGACTTTTGAAGCCAAGGAAATAATGGTGTATGTATGCCAAAAAGAGTTTCAGAGGCTGAAGGAATTGGGATGAGGACAAAAATGCAAGAAAAGACCCCCTGACTAATTTTACGTCAGTTCAAAGCTTGCAAGCTGCAGTATATTGGGAGCTCCCCATAAAATTCTATTGAGTGGACCTCCCCCTACTTGTTCTAGGGCACTAACTCAAACTTCAAACAGGTTTCAGCTACATGTATAGCACTTCAACTTGAATAAGGTTTTGTTGTACTTTGTTGTTGTTACAAACAAACAAAACAAAACAATACAAGAAGTGAAGTTTGACACCGTCCTTGAAATGGACGTAAATGACAGGAAATGCTAGTTCAGCACAAACATGGAAGGAAGTGTTTCTTAGGCACTGGGAATAATTGATGGTGTGTTTATCAGTTTCTTGTGGCTGTGTTATGAACTCTTCCTTCCTGTAAAGCAGTGAAAGGTGACCCAATGTTTCACCCGGAAAGATAGATCACCTTGTGTTATGGCATTCTCACCCCGGAAATAGGTCTGTTTACATCACAAATACATCACAACGGCACAGCTCAGAATTTTTGTGTCGTACACTTTATATCAGCCCAGGGGGAAAAAATCATAAAATGTCAACTGGAAGGTTGCATTTCAGACTCAGTATAGATACTCAGGGCAGGCAAGTTGACGCGGTTTCTTTATTTACCTTGTCTGGGCCATAAAGGCGTGCTACAAATATACACCATTTGTCAGCGGATGGCATATTTGCCAGCGCCCTACATATGCAAAGAAGCCTGCGATTTTTTACAGCCGGGCACTGGTTCCTTTGGAGTCGAAACAAGCAACTTGCACTGAAACATTTTTCATTGGTATTGCCTAAAACCAAAAGTGAAAAATTATTTGTTTGCAGTATTCATTTCTACTACATAACAGAGATATGAGTTATATTTTCTCTCTCTCTCTCTCTCTCTCTCTCCCCAACAGATGAGGAAACATTACTAACCCACAGCTGTCTGGTTTGGATAGAAGTACTAGCCAAGTCTTGTACCCATGCAACAGTTTTGATTAATGTTTTTGATGCTGCATGAACCAAACTCTGAATGTTACTAATGCATCATTGTGTGAGTTCAAGGTAAGCTACCCAATCTCTTTTGACAACTCTACTTTCTCCAGAAACCAGTTTCAATCTTTCTTCTAGCTTTACTGTCCATGACAGGTCATCTGTTAAGAAAAGTTAGAGGTGATGTGGAGAAGAAATACAGCCGATTGATGAAATCTAGGGTATTGTCTTTCACTGGGGTGACGTCAGAGAAAGCAAAGCTCGGCCAGACATAACATCCCCCCCCCCAGTGACAAATAAAGTACTCTTCAACGTTCGATCTTGATACCACCGACGTGTGCTGCGCGATGAATCCACTCTGTCAAACACATAATGATAGCAGTCGTTTCCCCCATGAATATTTCAAACGCTATGGCGACTGTGAATTGTCAGAAATTTCGCCCATTGTTCTCTGCGGCAAACGCTCTCACATTACAGTCTAGGTTACCAGGCAACCGGGTTGACCCCAGTGACCTCTGATATTTAGCGCATTGCATTCTTTTTTCCATGGGGTTTCTATTTTTAAATAGGTCGTCGGAGATGACACATTTCGTATTAACTTTGTTACCATGATACCTCACGAGGTGAATATGAGACTGGGTATCGGATCCAGAATCTATCTATAACTCCATCTGCATGCCACCCTGGTGTGTCTGTGTAGGGTTAGGCATATTTAATTTTATCATCTTGTTTGAAACTCGGTTAAAAAGCTCGTCCAAAGTGCTAGAATGTTGATGAGGAATTTTAGTCTTTTGAAATATCCTGCCAGCCGGGTGTATCAAGTTAGTGAAATCCCATCAACACCAATAATCTTAAAAATTTGAAAAAAAATAAGATTTCTTTTTGTAACTACGGATCAATTACAGTCAAACATTCTCATACTCTGTGATATATATCGGACAATAACGGATTAGGAAGTTCAAGTTTATCAGTAGTCAACTGGGAGTACATGGAAAATCGTCATCGTCATATGACTTAATGCTTGGTTCAAAGTCACGAGTTAATGTGAGACATACAACTTGTTGATGATACATTTGTTGCCAAAACAGTTCTGCATTCTGCTTTAATCAGTGCTCCGACAACTTTTGCACAGCTTGTCCCTGTTAATTCAACCCTCTGCCAGATTAGAATATCTGCGAGGTCACAGTCCATTGTAAGTTTAAATCATCAAACCGGTGGATGCCTTTCATCAAAGGCCTGAGAAAATTCCTGCATGAATGGATATTACAGTTTACAAATTTGGAAAAAAATTCTTTCTAAATTTTTGCATAATGCTGAATGTCAAGAACAGTGCTAACCGTGGGTGGCCTCAGGCCTGTCCTCAGTGGTGTTTTGTATTTGAACCTTTTCTTATTGTAAAGTAATGTGACCCACAAACACGGTTCAGTCTGTGTAGCCCCGGGCTGAGCAAAGGTTACGTGTTCACAAACGCAATAAAGGTACTCTGCTGTTGACAGTGGTTTAATTGTGTCATACAGAACCTGCCAACGGCTCCTTAACCTTCTCACCCCTATGTTTCTCCTGTCATGGAATGACCCAGTTACAGTGTTTGACAGATTAGACCATTGTATTTCAAGAGCAGGGGGCGAATGCCAGTGCATGATGCAGGACATGGCTAATGGTAATGGTTTCTTATCAGGCTTTCTTTGGATAAAGTTCTGATATGTGTTATTGTGTGTACTTCCAAACCATGTACATGAATCATGGGGCCCATGATTGATGTGGAGAAGAGGTTCCTGTGTTTTTTGTTTACCGTTAGTTCATTTTGAATATTCCAGAAATGCCACGGTTCAGAGTGACCATGACCAAAACAGATTTTCAAATTTCACTCGTCACCGATAATCTGTTCCCGCTGTATGAAACCTTAGTCAACATCAACCCCATCAAGCATGACACAGCAGTTTGAAAAAAACCACAAACTTGCACATTGCACCAAAAAAAATCGTATGTACTTCATGTTAAAAGGGGTGTGGAAATATTTGAAATTTTTTTCAGAAGTCTGTCACTGTTGATTAAATGTGAATATTTGTTGTGGTGATTTGAAGTGTATTTTGGAATTTGAATTCTGAAATCGTGCCATTCTGAATCTCTTTTTCATAGCTCATAATTTTTGTGAAATTTTGACAGGCCTGAAGATTTACGGCAGTGACTCCAGTGAACCTGCATGCCTGGACACATGAACCAGAGCTGAGGAAAAGAAAAAATACTCCAAAAAAAACTTTGACTGAAGTTTTTGGAAAATCACGCGATGAAACTTCAACTAAAGGATGATAAAAGTAATGCTCAGCTAGACAAATCTCAGACGATTATGGAACCTACTAGTACCAGGTGCAAAAAAGACCGCGAAGTTGTTCGCAGTAAGACTATGGATACTGCCCAAATGCAGCCTGTGCGGCGGAGACGCCAACACAAACATCATCGGAGTGATGAATACCCAATGTACAATAAAGATGGGTCCCGGAGTATCCTTGCCCAATTGTTGCAATCTGAATCTCAAAACGGGCAGGGAGCCCCGCTCTCTGTGAACCAAATGTCGAAAAGCATGGACAATTTACACATTTACCGGCACGGTAGTGGCGGAACTCCCGTCTACACGACGACGATCGACCTGGGGAAAAGTCTTTCGCAGGAGAACATCACCAGGACGGGACGTTTCCGCAGTGAGTTCTCGCAGACTGTGACTAGTAGACAGACTGGCGATGTAGTCGCCGGTCGTAGTGACAGTGTTGACAGTAAAAGACAAAACAGTAACCCCAGCACTGTGGAGAGGAATATTGTAGAACATGAGCGAAGGGAGGTTACAAACTCAAATGTCACAAACCTGGATGACAGGCCCCCACCTCCGTACCCTGGACACTCTAAGCTATACTCAGTGCTGGATCACAATAAAGACGTTACAGGCCTGACTGTCGACTCAGCGGCAAGTCAGTCAAGTTTTGAAAAATTAGACTGTGCAGTTGTCACGGGGATTCAGCCGGACAGTTCAAGTTTGGCACAGCAGGAAAGAAGCAGCAGGTAAGATCTTTTCACGGTATATTTTGTTAGAGATGTCACTTATAAATCCTCGGTGTCAAATTATAGGTTGAACTTTCAACATTGTGCAGCGCACTAAGCGATTAGGCAGTGCTTGTCAAAAGGTACCTATGTACAAATGAAATATAGTCAAGGGGGCAGTTAGATTATCGGCTTTATCTCTGAACGAATTGTTGAACTGGATGAAAATTTCAAAGGAAAACAAAAGACTAACCATTCAAATAGTCGATACCAGCAGATGTTGAGGGATTGAGGACTGCCAAAACTTGTATAGTTCGCCGACGCTGGTGATGAACAATTTGAACAAACCAGACAAATAAATAAAGAGGTTTCAGGTCCCCTCGCACTGTCACTGTGTCTCATTATAACCACAAATTGTAGAGCTGCTGCCACCAATCACACACTTCGCCATCATTTTCGTCCGGCCAGTCAGATTTATTGCCTTGCAAGTACAAACGACGGCATATATTTTCATACTGTGTCAATTTTACGTAGTTTGTTTTGCTGACACGGTCCATCGCCTGTCGAGACCGTGATCTTTCGGTACGGATGACAGAAATAACAGATCCGCAAGCACAGTTGAAATACGCTGCTCTGAAGAAAAGTTCATAGAAATGTTTTGCTGTGATGAAATTTGAGTTCTTTTCTCTCAAAAAAGCTTGTGTTACTGCAAATAATCACAAAATCAACTGTTTGTCTAAAAGCAAGAGAGCCTAAAATCAAATAAAGCAAAAATATGAGAATGAAATTTGCTTGAGTGGTCCTCGACCGGGGTTTGTTGCTTTTGCACAGCAGGGCAAGCTTTCTCACCAATCGTCATGCATCGGATAAGGCGGCAAAACTAGTCAAATGTTCGGTGAATTTACCTCAAGAATGACCCATGAACACAAATATACCATCAGGGACCAAGAACTTAACTTTGACAGACAAAGATAGAGCCAAAAATGGCTTACGGTCAAACAACTATCCGCATGATTGATTGGTTGAACATCTGAAGCAAAATTTTTATCTCATTGTTTGGAATTTTGTAGACACAGCAGGCAGAAGAAGGGAATGCTGTCATGTGAGGTTGTTCCTAATTTCCTTTTATACTCTCTTCACTGTCATGGTACGGCCGAAACCCATTGTTATCAACAGTGATTGTGGATCTGTTTTACAGAGGACTAAGGGTCAATAGGTTAAATTTAACCCTTTCACCCCCAGTTCCCTATATACAGGTCCAACTTTACCATAGAAAACAATGGATTTGGGACAAACCATGGTGGTGAAAGGGTTAAAAAAACAGAAAAATGTATGCGCGTCACACTATAGTTTCTATACACTTATTATGACCCTGAACTCAGTCTTGACATTCCAGCGTTTTTGGTATTTCAGTTCTTTAGTCCTTTTCATCCATAATTAGACTGAACCATTGTACTGCGGAATTAGGGGTGATGGGTTGAAACAATCAGTGGAATTGGGCAAACAATGTACACACCAGTTTCAAGAAGAAGAGTTTTTTTTTCGGAAAAATTTCTAAACCAATGAGTCTAAGATTGTCTTTAGTTATGTTCGCTTATGTTATAATCAGCTTTACTGCAGGCTGTCAGTCAAAACGGCATTCTTCCTTCAGTACTTAGAATGTGAAGGTTTTTACATGACAGGCTATTGAATACTGTAAGTTGGAGAAGTGGTAAATATTTTGACTTCAAGGGGTTATATGTAAAGTCGTTGACGTTTGAAAAAATAGAAATGGAGAATTTTACATACTATTTATTATTTGAAAAAATATCAAAGTAGCAAAATTTTATCCTTGAAATTTATTGTTTAACAAAAAAAGTGGGTCTGAATTGAAGGCATTGTAGCGTGACCTCTACTTTTCAATTTGTCACCCTGAAGGTTAGGCTCTTTGAAAGCCACAAGAATGTGAGATATGACAAGCTTGCTGTGTTTGCACAACGGAAAAAAAAAAGGAGAGGCATTTTGTTGCTCAGGTGTAAATTCCTCAAAGCTCTGAAGTGCAGTGTGGTACTTGTAATTGATAAATAGCTGGTGATTTTAAGTTCATTGAGTCTACGCATGTTGTGAAAGTTACATCTGTTTTTGGTATTTTCACGCTAAAAAAACCCATATGTTGAAACTACTTAAAAGTCCCAGTTCCTTGCGTATATCAGGCCAGATGTACACCTGGTAGAATGATTGAGTGGAACGAAAGGTTATTTGTGAAAAGAGCTAGACAGTTGATATTGGTTTGTTTTATCGCGACATTCCGGGCTGTCAGTGCTTTCTCGGGGAGAAAATTTATATTCGCAAATGAAGCGACTTGTATTTCCAATTAACAACATTTGCGAGAGTCGGTGCTGCGGTGGTTTCATTCGGACCAAATGTGCAGATGTGTCTTGAAAATTTGCCAAAAAATGAATGAAGATTGAGAAACAGGTTGTGTATGTATGAATGCATGATTCGTGGTCGTAATTCTGTCCAAAACGCAGAAGTTGCGCATGAAACCTTGTGCATGTGGCAAGCAGAAGTGCTGGCTATCGGGCACGAAATACTTGACATAGTTGAAAGCTGTCATCAGCCATAAACACGTCCATGTCATTGACACAAAACAATGTTATGCTAATAGGATTTTCACTCTGTTACACTTAACATACCAGGATTGCGGTGCATAATTTAGGTAGTTACATCATTAACCATAACAGCCCGATATGCTCCCACGTTTTCTGGACAAATACCAAACAAAAGAAAGACTCTTCTTGTGTACTTGAGTTTACTGTCCTCAAGAAGCGGCGCCCAGTCTACTTTTCTCCTGCTGAGTCTCATCTTCTACAAATTTTCTAGAGAAAAGAATTTTTTTTTTTATTTGATCACTGAAAATGCCATTGCGTCTCGGCAAATATGGGGATCTTGTTATGCAATTAAAAAAGCTGACCAAAAAAATGTCAAGTGAAAATAGATTAAGGACCAGACCCCTTCGAAGCATATCGCGTGTCTGAATGTGAAATGGATCCGTTTCTTGTGATATTGAGAAGGTGATTTGGTTGCTTTAGTCCACAATTTTAGCGTTTTATAAAAAGAACCAAAAAATTGAAATTTGAAAGGAAACTTATGTTAAACAGTAAATATTAATTTTTCAAACTTTGTTGGACCAAAATAGTTCCCGCAAAATTATTGCTTGAATGTCTCATGACCTGTGCAACGTTTTCTGGTTTAGGACTTGTTTCTGATTTTTAAATGACAGGAATACTTCACATTGCTCCAGGACTATTCCACTCCAAATTTTTGCAAAGGGGTTGTTGTATTTATTGAATCAAAGAATACAAGTATTCAGGATGTGGTTTGCGCTGTGAAAAGGGCTATGTTGATGAAGTGTTTACAGAAGTAGCTAAGGAGAGCTACCAGTAGTTCACAAATCACTCTGGGGAAGGGCCGCGGCAGATCTGTTAGTCCTCACAAAAAATGTGGCTGCATATGTAAACACCACCTTCAAAGATAGGATTGCGACTGATGGTGATTTCTTTCGTCATGTTGTTTCTAATATAGATGTGCTGGGTTAAATGTGATGAAAGGTTTTGCCAAGCCAGTGGTCAGCGCGACAAGTCAATGAATCGTGTCTGACCAGACTTCAAATCTCTCTTCAGTGATAAATGTTTCGCCGAGTGAGGTAGTTTCAAGGACAATCTCTTTTCCTAGGGCAGTAAACTTAAGACGCTCAGTTGCTCACGTAGCTGTGTGTGCATTGTGACACAAACGTCTTTTGCCAAGACTTCTGTTTTATTCAAGATTCTGTGGTGACTTCTGAAGAAGTTTACAACGGACAATTCTAACTTGATAGTTTGCCATGAATCTGCGTCTTGCTAGTCATGAATTAGCATTACCCGACTTTCTTTCTCAGAAAAAAAAGTTAGTTTGCTGTTTGTACAGAATGTTCAAATATCTTTTTTAACTCTGTACCTTTCATGGCATGCTTTCTGAGAAATTATTTTTCACGCCGTTGTGGAGATGCCAGTATGAATAATACAAAAAAGTGACAGACCGTGAAAATGAGTGATCTGGTATCACAGGAAATGAATTCTGTTGTTGACTTGTTAGCAATCAGTTGTAGCAATAAACAGAAAAATATTTTGAATAATTGATTTACAAACTTTTGAAATTGATAACTATAGCTGGCCGGTTCTCAGCATACTTTAGCAAGGACACTTTGCTTATGAAAACATACCACAAATACTTGATAGTGTTCTCACAATTACCAAGTGGTTAGCGTTGAATGTGATCTTGGGCAGTTTATTTTTGTTTGTCTGTTTGTGCCCTCCATTCTACCGAGAAGAAAACTTCATTTCTTTTCCTTGACTCGAGAAGTATTTAAGAAATTTTAAATGGACAAGAATGTTGTAGCTCCATATTTACAGACAGATTAAGAGATTGCCAGTTGCTACACTCTCGGCAATAAAGGCAACTGACAGGTCAAAGGTCAAACAGAGGCATGCCGAATTGGCACAGATTCTCGTTCCACGGACCTGCCATGATGTATTAATTTATGGAGTGAGTTTCAAAGTCCGACATATGTAGGTGTATTTTGATTGATGTATCCTCGAGTGTCAGTGTAACAAAAATATAGGCCACTCAAAATACATGTGCATCTAGGACGTTGAAATGCTTCTTTGCATCGGCACAGTTTATTACCTTTAGCTCAGCTCCACAGATTTTTCACTCAGACTGAGAGATAATGAGCAAAGTGGTACTACTGTAAAGAAACTCCTTGCTGGGCTGCCTAAGGTAGAATGCGCCTCGGGGACAGATACTCGGACTCTCAAACTTTTTAAATTTATTTTCTGATATACTACTTATCTGGGGTTCATTTTAAAGGTCTTGGTGTAAGACAACTTTTCACCAGCTTAGTTTTTTGAAAATCAAAAATTTTATTTTTCTCCATAAAGATAGCACAGGGATGGAAGCCCTTTTCAATTTCAAACACCGGTAAATTTTGGTTATTTGTTTCTGTAGTACTGAAATTGACCCCCAATTTTTATTCTTGATTTTGAAAGAGAATGGTTGAAAGATTTCTTGAGGAAAGTTTTAGCAAAAGGCTAAGTCTCTCACTTTCGAGGCATGAAGTACCTTAACACTGCCAGATAAGTGTTTTAAATTGAAAGTGTAGTTTGTATATACATTGACATACGACTGTTATGGACGTATTTTATCAAGATGAATTGTGCAAAACTACCGATAGTCTCTCATCCACGTCGCTTGCCTTTCTTACCCTCTGCAGTGACTCCGACGGGGCCTATGAAGACGAGTTCGACCATGAAGCCATCGCTAACAGAGCAACGCAGATGGTGGACATTCTTTCAGAAGAAAACGCAGCCCTCAGGCAAGAGCTGGAGTGTTACTATCAGAAAGTTAGCAAACTTCAAAAGGTATGTGCCACGTGAAGAAACACACTTTTTACATGTTAATCCAAGGTAGAAACATTTTAAGGGCCAGTGACTGTATCTTTTGGTGATTTTTTCCAACTCCTTTTTGTTTTGAACATCAACTACAGTTTCTTGTTCTGCTCCCCCAAAGCATGTGGAGATACACAGTATTCAGCTTGTCAACTCAACCTGTACATGTGTAGACTGCATTCTGGCCTGGATTAGCATTCAAACATAAACCTTTTCCTGCCAAGTCGGTGAAAATCCGCTTGAAATTCGGTGTAGCTAGAAGCTGAGCAGCCACGGCCGTTATCCTCCTAAGGCGGTGGAAATCGGGCTCCTTTTTGGTACCCCCTTTCCTGCTAGTCGACGGAACTACGTGTAGCAAACCCTTGCTCACGCTAGGGGTCGTTCGAGGACAGGTTTTGGGCGAGGAACGGCGTTTGCTCTCGAAATGGGTTCACAGGGAGTCCAAGGACAGGGAAAGGTGCAGAAACCTGTCCGCCAGTCCCCCACACCCGAGGGGGCTGGTTTTTTTTTACCGCTTTTTAGCGGACTTGGCAGGATAGCATGGTGACGTTTCTGGCGGAGTTGGACGTACTTGGCTGCCTGGCACTATACAGATTGCTGCCGAACTTGACCAACTCGGCAATGCTAATCTAGAAGGCTACCTCTTGCAAACGACTTGGCAGATATGCCGATGGTGCGAGACGAAAGTCACTTATTCAGTTGTGCGTGACTGAAAATGAGAACGTATTTTTGACGGGACGGCTCGACTTGTTCCTCCCATGGAACGGATATGAACGACTCGGAAATACCATTACAAACTGGTGTCCGACGTACTAAGCTGGGCTTCAGCTCTGCAAGTTCAAGCCAGGCAACGTCCTTCACTGCCTTGGCCGTGCCATTCAATGGACGTAGCTTTGGATTTTTTATTTATTCCACCGTCCGAAGTACTGGCTCTGGTTTGCAGGCAAACGTATCCTCTTGCCGATGCATTGGTAACTACGTACGCTGTTTGCGTACAGAGAATTCAAAAGGGCACATGAGGTCAATATGCTACATGTACGGGGATACCGTCTGCATTTAGCAGGGACTGCTTTTGTTATGCAAACCAGCTAGCAGTACAATATGGCTGCCAGCATGTGGACATGTCGATGGCTAGAACAATGGAAGCATATTGCGTTGCACCCGTGCATCGCAAAAGTGAACTGAAGACTTGGGGGTAGTGACTGGTTATCACTGGTTAGCTGCAGCCCAAGCCATGTCGGTACAAACCCTTACCTGACTGAGGACCACTCGATTAAGTCAGTAATGAACGGTAACACTCGTAAGCCAACTCCCAACTGAGCTGGCAAAACTACGTAAAGCTGTGCTTCAATGGCTCAGCCATGTCGTTAATACAACGGCAAAAACGTAGTTTTTGTGCTACACTGCCAAGTCGTTGGAGGTACGTATTCAATTGACCCTACCCTGGGGAAACAGGACAGGTTTGACGGTGCTGCTGCACCCCTAGCACGACCCTCAGGGTCTCTGACTAACAGACGAGTGAGGTGATGTTTGTGCCTAGCGGACGTACGTAATACTGAAGGAGTTTATTTCCGAAAAAATAAACATGAAACGGCAATAAAATGACGCACTCCCAGGGGCAAACAAAGCCGGTGACCTCAATTTTTTTCTGCAGCAACCCTTGAGCTCCTTCCCCTGTCTACGGGCATGTAGAAATTATCAAAGTCTAACACGTATAAGTACGGCTAAAACTACCCTGAAAATGGGCGATTTCTGCCAAAATGCCTGGCAGGATAACATGCAGGAGAGCCAATCTTTTGCAGGCACATATTATGGGGCGGTTTTCTACTGACTTGGGAGAATAACGGACAAGGGCGCTCGGCAGGAAAAGGGTTAACAATAACAGTGCGTTTTACGCTTATAGATGTTGTGTTGACAAGGTAAATACTGGGGTTTTTCTCACCTGTTCGTCTTTTGCCTGTACACAGTTTGAGCAAGACATTCAAAAAGTACAGAAATCCTACGAGCAGCTTGTGAAGAGCACCACCAAACGAGAACACCTGGAGAAGGTCATGAGGAGCAAGCTGGAGTCGGAGTTCAAGAGAACACAGGAAAAGAACATAGAGCTGAGTGGTGAGTACAAAATATATAGACCCAGAGATAGACAAATGTAGACACAGCGATAGACACGTGTGGGTTCATACACGCGGTGCCAAAATGGAGACAGGCGTGCTGAAAGAGCAAGAAGCACAGACACACACTGTCATTGAAACGTGGTCAGAAAAAGTCGCAGCAAACGAGAGAGCAAAGTCTGTGACAGACCTGTGGACAAACAAAACAGTCAGACTGATAATATATACCGACAGACAGTCTGATGGACAAATGTAGAGACATATAAACATAGGAGATGCAGACCGTCTAAATCGTGTGTGCAGTGCCTGATTGATGCAGTTGACGGAGATGACCAATTTCCCCGATAGAATGATTAGCTTGCGAGAAAGATGTCAACTTTGTGTATTAAGTGCAGAGTCAAAAATGCATAGAGCAATTGATAAATGTGACAATTTTGAAAAAGAATTGATGAAGATCAAACAGTCGCTCCGTCAGAGGTTCTGTGTCCCTGAAAAATTGAAAACATGACACACAATGACAGCAGTGACAAATTGTCTGTGACAAATACCTAAGAGGTTAATAGTCAATGAAAGCTATGAATATGAAGTGGTGAGGGAACCGCAGCAGCCGTGGCAAGTCCTTGGGTGAACAAATGAAAGTTTGAAATATGTGCATCTGCCGTGAGAAATCCGTTTATGTAACAGCCTTCTCTAGTAATCAACAGGGGTCAGAGACCACGCACATGCTTGTCAAAGGAAATCTGTCACAGAAAAAGAGGAATGCGTTTGTCTCTTGTGTTCTTGAATTCCTGAAGCGACAGTAGTATGTTTTGCGTGTTTTCCAAAGAAAAAATTGAAAACAAAAAAAAGATAATAAAACTTAATTCCGGCGCTTATCTTCCTTCAGGTCAAATTGAAACGTTGCAGACTCAACTACAGGCCAAGGAATCTCCGGCTAACAACGACGTTGATCTCTTGAAAAGGGAACTTCGGAAGCGGGACGCCATCATCGCGCAACTGATTGTCCAGCGTGAGTACTGTGGCTTTTGTCTGTGTGTCCCCCGTAAATTACCACAGCTGTAGATCTTTTTGTAAACCAGCTGCCCCCACGAAGTCGCCCCTGCCCAAAGAGTAATTTGTTTGGTTGGGAAACCTTTTTGTAAAAAAAATTCCTTGCAAAATTTGCAAATTGTGATATTATATCCCCTAATTTTTTGTCAGAAAGTGTTACTATTGGACAAAGATATGTCCACAGGCAAGATTTGAACGTTGTTTGGCAAATAGCAAATGCACAAACAAAAAAAGGTCACGACAGGTTTATTTTATTCTGTCTTGATGCCAACACTACCGGGCATTGTCACATGCTGAATACAAATGCCATAGAAGCTATGTGCAAGTTGCGACTAATATTTTTCTTCCGTCCGCCGACTGAACAGACAAAGAAAACCTGACGAACAAGGAGAGAGTGGAAATCGAACTAGCAGCACAGAGAGCAACGTTATCTGAGCAGAGAACGCACATAGATGTACTTGATACAGCACTGTCCAACGCTCAAGCCAACGCTGTCAGGCTTCAAGAAGAGGTGGGTCATTTTTATCGAAAGCAGTAAAAACTAGTCCACATCAATTGTTAGACAAGATGTTATGGTAGCAAGTACCTTTGTGACAGAATTTTGAATTCTTAAACTGTTACAATACAGTTTTTTCCACCACTTTTTGCAGCTCATTTTGAAGCTCATGGAATAAATTAACTTTTCACAGACTTATTGTTGTAAGAATCGAAAATTTATATTCTCCCCATAGAGTTGGGGCAGCGATGGCAGCCATTTTGAATTTCAAATACATAAATGTTGGCTAATTTGTTTCTCTAGTTGCAAATTTGGATGGTGACCCCAATATTTATTCTTGATTTCAGAAGGGAATGGTTTAAAGTTCTCCTTTGGAAAGTTTGAGCAAAAGTTTAAATCTTACAATTTCAATGTGCCTTCACTACCTCAATGAACTCTTTTTTTGCAAATTTGATTTCTTGTGGAATTGGGTTGACATCCGACATGAGCTCGTAGTAGCTATCATATTTTAAATCAGTGACGGTGAAAAAGCTGAAATTCGGTATGCAGAGTTGCTCTTGACCAGAGTTGGGTTGCTCTCCATGTACTGATTGTTATAAAATTCATTAATGATATGTATGCAGTAGAGGCAGTGAGGTTCTGACTGGCAGTTTTTTTGTTCATCCTCGTTCAGAGTCAAAAGAAACAAGTTTACGTGGACCGGGTGGAGAAACTGCAGAAAGCGGTGGTGGCCCTGCAGAATGCCTGCGACAAGAGAGAGCAGTTGGAGAAGAAACTGCGGCTGAAATTAGAAAAGGAAATTGATATGCTGCGGGCACAGCAGGTGAGCGATGAGTCCAGCGTTTATGCAATCTGATGTCCTATTTTTCTGTGTGTCATCTAGGATGCTGTATCGAATGGTGGCAGCTTTGTCTCAAGTTTGTCCAGTATGCTCGATATTTTAGTCTGTCTGCATTCTTACTGATGTAACGGTACCCTGCGTTTCCTATATCGCCGGAATATTGTTAGCCATCCTTGTCAACAACTGGGCCAAACCAAACTAGAGCAGGGGTGGACAGAGTCAAAATGTCACCCACAATTCCAAAAGCTATAAACTGCAAGAAAGACTCCATTTTTGGTCACTCACAGAGACTGAGCACACAGTTCAGAAATATTCTCTCATTTGGTTAGTTCCATGATGTTTTGAAGGAAATATTAAATCATAACTTTTTTTGACATTATCCCATCAGAACGCAGTTGCCAATCAAGAACACGATGAAGGCGTATCATTGGAGTCACCGAATAACTCGCACACACTCATGGTTCTGCTCAAAGAGAGGGACGAAAAGATCATGTCATTAGAGGCAGAAGTTACCAAGGTAACGAGCGTGACAGTATTCTTAGTATATCAAATACAGAAATTATGATTGTTGCTCAAAGTGAAGTAACCTGTTTTTGAAATATCTGTGTAAATGCAATGTCTACACTTATACCATGTTATTACGTAAGAAATGTCATATTGTAGAGGTGAGATGTGCTCAGGTGTTGTTCAACAAGTCGGCAAATGTCGAATAAAGTTTGCAGAATTGACGTGTTATCTCCCTCTCTCTATTCTTCATTTTCACCCCATCAGCATTTCATGCTGACCTCATGACCTCACAACTGTCGTTTCAGTCCAAAGCTCTGATTTAACTTAAGCATTCCTTCCTAAACTATTGTTAGATAATCTTGAAATTCAGTAGTTTGTAACCATTTTGATATGTTTCTGTCTTTCAACCAGTGGGAGCAGAGATACCTTGAAGAAGTGGCCTTGAAACAGTGTGTTGACCCACCTAGCCCAACCATCAGTCCAAAGTAAGTGCTCACTTTACCTTTTTACCCCAAATTTCCTTTTCACAAATCCACAATCATCATTTACAACAATACATTTGGGCTAAACCATTTCAGTGAAAGGGTTAATGAAGGAGAGTATAATCATACACATATTATTAAGTCTGACATAAAAAAAAGTAGTAAATTTTCATGAGCATTGATATTCTGAAGGATAAAGCAATGGGAAAGTTTGTATTAGGATAGCATACCCTTTATTATGTTACCGTTTATTGTTCCAGTGAATGTACTAAATTATATAATATTCACTTGTCAGACACCATATTCCTGATATTAACCCAGATGAAGAAATTCAAACTGAGAAGATGAGACAAATGGAAGAAGCATTTGCTATCAGTAAAAGGTGTTCGGATTTAGAAACAAGGTGAGTACATTACAAACAGAGTCATTTGCAAAAAAAATTCCCAACAAGATCTGAGACAAAAAACACAGTAAAAAGACGGTAAAGTGGAAATAATAACATAAAAAAGCCTGGCTCTCGCTGCACCAGTTTTGTCAAAACATTTTATCGAAATTCTGACAATTATTAAAAAATTTCATGTGGTTTCTTCCAAAATGTTGGTTTCATATTCATCGATTTTTTGAACCCATGTTATGAATAGGTGTTTCAACATTACCGAAGTAGTCGTGCTGTTTTGAGAAATATTTTGTACATAATCCAACCTTTTCTTTGATGTCTGCAGAGTGAAGGCCTTGACCTATGAACTGAATGAGAAGAGTAACTACATCTCCGTGTTGCAACACCAGTCGTACGAGAAAGACAAAGCGCTGTCGTCGCTTGAGAAACTCCTGCGCACCTCTGCCTCCCCCGTGGGCTCATTACAGAACATCACCATGAAATCACTGAACCGAGGATCAGGATCCCAGGAGAGAGTAGCTGCAATGAGCAACTCCTACTCGTCCCTGAACAGCTCCAACCCCATGTTAATGATCGGTGAGTTTGAATTTAAAGAAAAAAAAACGTTCAAACGTAATCCACAGCGGAATTAATCTGAATTCTGCTTTAACCTTCTTACGTGTGCAAGGACCTATATGAAAATTATTAGTTGCTATTATATGACATTGTTAACCCTTTGTGCGCTGTATTTTTTTCCCACCAAAATTTCAGTACAATATTTTACTAAGTATTATGAATTTTTCTGTGATATTTCTGATATTTTTGGACCAAAAGGTCGTCACATTTTATTTGCTTGAGCTTTTAATCAAAATTTTTGCAAAAATCTGATAAAAATTTACATGGGTATATTTTATATAGGCGACAGAAACTGACTTTGGTGCTCAACAGGTTAATGCAATGCCCCCATATTGCTTCACATCTATTCTGATTATTTCAATCCCTCCCATTAGAATGCTGCTTGAACCCTTTGACCACTATGGTTTGGCCCCAAACCAATTCTTTTCAATGGTGATTATGGAACTGTATACAGGGAATTAGGGGTGAACAGATTAATCGTGTCTTCTACTGTAACCTTGCAAATCGGTGAATATAGTTGCCTTGTGGACTTGATTAATTTACAACACTATCTTGTTCATACATGGTGGATTTTCGTCTGTGTGACTGACACTTTCAGACAAATTATTGTTTCACATTTCATGTCAGGTTTTGACCTAGTCCCCTTTTTTCTTTGCTTTTTTCCGTTTTCCAGACTCATCACTGAGTGACAGTAGTATTGAGAGAAACGAGAGACTGAGAGAACTAGATCGAGAGCTAGCGCAACAGGTGAGTTAGCAAATCTCAGTTACTGTTCTGGAGTGGCAATAAATCCTGACAAGCAGAGAGGCAGTAGTATATGCAGTGTTTTATGCAATCTGTCATCATCAGCTAGGTGTTTCATACTGTGTGATGATAGGTTACGAGTCAAGAGTGTGCAACCACACCCAGTGAAGTGGATGAATGGGAGTTGATTTACCACGGGGACTGCAATTCATCACAGAAAGCCGCAGTACTTCTTTGGCTGTGATAAGTACCTGTAATGCACCGAGATGAAGTGTGCAACCTGTGTATGCTACACAAACCAACTTGACACGCTATCGACGCAAGGAAGTTTTCTTCGATTTTAGAAATTTCACATAGTGCAATCCACTGGCATAACTTGTGTGAAAAGACTTCAGGAAATTTACGGAAGTTTCTCTTTGTGCATATACTGAGATAGCTTGTGCTGAAACGACTTCAGGAAATTTCCGGAAATTTCTCAACTGATGCAAAGAGTTATGAAATGTCCGAGTTCAGATGGTACATTGATCCGTGACTTTGCCTAAGTATCAAAACCAAACATTTTTTCCCTACTTATGTGAATCTGAACTAACTTATTACCAAGTCCCAGTCAATTTGAAAATATCACAGAGATGGTATACAGCACCGTGAAAAACGCCTTGTGCGCAAACAAAGATATGCCGCCCGGATAAAAATTCTAATCTTTCCTGCTTTGTCCTTCTTCCAGGATTCCATCCTGCAGACTTTGCAAGTTCCGCCTGAGACCGGCAGCAGCTTCTTCAAGATTTAGCGATGAGAAAGTCACAAGTTACTTTGGATTACGCATGAAGATTTTGCCGCGGCCGTGTTCACACTTAACGCGCAGCAAGGTAGAAGCAACGCAGTGCAATGCAGTACTTGATGGATGAACACACCCTACCAGTATCGGTGTCTTAATAGACAAGCAAACTGGATCAGTTACGTTCCAGTGACTGGCTAAGGAGTAGAAAACGCAAAACTGCGACATACCTCTGCAAACCAGCTAGGTTTCATAAGTGTAGATATCTTGAACATGCAAATATGAACAGATATAAAAAGGGCTGAAAAATTTCGACAATCTGCATAATTTATTTCCTCGATATAGTTGACTGGCTGTAGTTGCTTCAGCGAAAACAACAGTCTCTTATCAGAGCCAGTTGAAAATATTTTTATTTTTTTCACCCCTACAGAAGTTTGCTAAAGCAGTAAATATACACAAATGCAGTACAGAGTAGGAAAATGCATACGCTTGCAAATTCTTAGACTGCAAATTTCTGTAGAGGTGGCAGACCGACAGATTGACACAGACACAGATGAACAACGTACAACAAAGGGACTGTGCTGGCACACAGTTTCCAAGACTTGCACACATATCCGTACAACAACAGAGACAAACAGACAGACAGACAGACTGACGGGTGCTGGTCAAGAACCGGCGACCACCAACTGACACACAGACATGCGTAAAAAATACCGATTTACATGGAATGTTGGTGTAAAGTGGGGTACATCGACACATCACTGACAGTGGCAGATTAAAAAAACCTATTCTGCGAAGACAATTAAGAAAATCTTGCCACTGTCAGTGAGCCACGTAATCTTGGATGAAATATCCTCTCATAGTCAACTTGTCCAGTTTTCTTCCCTTTTTGAATGACAGAGACAAAAAAAATCATTGAAGTTACAAGATGTCCAGAGCGTTGCCAATCAGACAGTTAGCTGGTGCACTGTTCCTCTTATTGTTCCAGAATGTCAGATTTTCAAATGAAAAAAAACGACATCTTGTCATTTTGGTGATGGTAGCTTGAATCTTGTAAAGCTGATGGCTTGTCAAGCGTAACTGGTTGGTCAAATTAACTCTGCATTGTGGAGATATATTAAGTTCCATCATATCGAAATATTAATTTAGACTATTTTCAATTAATGTTAGAAATTAAAGCTTTTTTCCTTATTCTACATGATGGCTTCCCACTTGGACTGTTCTGACATTTTAGCAAAAAAAAAAATCATTTCAAAATAAAGTTGCTCTTATTTCTTTGTTCTTTTTTTCATGGTTTCCAAATTTTTGTTCTTCATTTAGAATTTAATGTTTGTCTCTAAACATGCAAGTTAATCTTGACCAACAACATTAGATTTGAAGATGGTACATCTTTGCACACAGAGATAGGGAGGGGACTGGACAAGTAATTGGAGGAAATATACCGCATACCAATTAACACTGAAGAGAAAACAATGTGCAAACACACAATCTGTAAACAGTCATAGAAGAACCTCAGTCAAAAAAATGGGCCGTACTGTTATAAGTGCCTTAAAATGTGAGCCGAGACAGGCTCACTCTGAATATACTGTTGTAAGAATTGTGATATTTTGTACAAATTGAAGAAATTTGTTTTTTTATAAGAAACCGTAGAAGCCGTATGTTATGAATGTTTCCAGACAGGACTCTCATAACATGAGTAGTGACTATCAAAAAAAGAAAAAGAAACTAACCAGATGTTGTTCTGAAGAGTCGTTTGGAAGAATATCCAAAAAGGGTCTCACATTGTATTTGCCAGAATTAGTGCTTCATTGCATTCACGGCAAAGATAACAACAAGAAATGTATGACCTATGACCTCAGACAACTTAAAGACCACAAAAAACACCTGATATAGATTACTATATGTTAATGTATTACACAGGACAGGAATAAAATGAATCGAGATTTTCATAAGTATTTTATTCAGCGAACTGAAGAACTTTGTGAATATGTTCAGACCAAGTTCTTAGTTCTCTTTTCTATCCATAAATGCTTATATGTATATTTTTTCATAATCCGATTCACTCTGTGAAAAAAAGTTTTCCAACTTTTGGAACTGTCATCATTGTTTTTTTGTATATCCTAGAAGCAATGAGAGTTATAACTACCAACAAAGTAATCCACAGGAAAGAGTGCCTTACTGGAGTTTGATGACAAGTTTACATACTTAATGCTGATAATGATAACGATGATGTGTACATTTTGGTCAGGGGTTGTAGTCTTTGCAAAGCAGACCCCGTAGTTCACTCGGCACTCTCAATGTCCATGTGTATGTATATATAATATACAGTCAGTAATCACATTCTACCATTTGTTCTTGAAAACATGGAAGGAACCAGAAAAGAAGGTTGAACTTTCATAAATGTTTTCCAATATTTTTCTCCATTTTTATGAGGGGTTATATTCTTCGGTTGTTTTCCTTTGCTATGAAAGTATTTGTAGACAAATTACCAACCTTGCAAACAACCGGAGAAAAGTCCCTGTGAAAATGTTTGACTGGGAAGAGAATTAACAAAGATTACAACATCACTTGTGTTGACCTTTGTCACGACCTTTAACCCACATGTCACCTTTGACACTACATGTACCACATTACTTGAAACATGACATTTTGTTACCCAACTTGTGACTTCATCAATCCATCTGAATGACTGGAGGAGAGAGCTGCCGGAACGAACAAACCCCCACTTTGTTTGTTGGCTGATACTCTCCTCTTGCGTGTACACCAATTGTCGTACTGTCAATTTTGAAATTTTGTGTAAAAGGGTATTGGAAGCTTGACACAGCACCATACTCGCCTGTTTATTTCAAACTGTAGAGTTATATATTCATTATGAAAAGAAAAAACTAACTTTAAAAAAATTTTCTAATTATGTAACATATTGCAAAAAATCCTCAATTTAGTAAAGCAAGCAGTTACTATTTATAATTTGTTTCTTTTTTATTTGCTTCATATTTAAATATTAACAAATTATAACAGTTATGTAGTTTCATTGTTTATAATAGTTGCCAGCCCAAGTGTATTGGTAGAAATGAACGTTTACCTCGCGTCATCGTATATATTTCATGTAAATATGTTGTAACTTTTGTGAAACAAAAGTTTACTTCCTGTAATAAATGTTATATTATGTGTAAAATGTGAAACTGGTCTCTGAGCTCATGTTCTGCTGATGCTGTGCAGCTGGGAGGTTACAGCCAACTGTTCCTTTAAAAGTAGACTGCCTTGAAATAGTTTGTCACATCAGGTGCAGCCAACGAACAATGCACTTTAAAAAAGGTCCTTACTATGATAAGATATATTGTGCATGACAAGTAATGTGAACTGACTAATTTTAAATCAAGAGGGTAATTAATTAGCTGTTCATAATTTGCCCTCCCACCGAAAATTTTTCAACTTACCCTCCCACACTCAAACTTCATTTTTACCCACTCCCCACTTATTTTGCCTGTTTCCCCTCCCCACTGTGAATTTTGGAAGTTCCCTCGCCCTGTGGCGAAATAAAACTTGCCAATTTCCCCTGCCCTGGAAACAATTCCCCTCAAGAAGTTTTTCGCCGAGCCCTGTCCCCAGGACAACCAACCGATATCCGCCCTGCCCTACAAAAAAACCTAACATTTGCTCCCCTACCACCTAAAAACATGTCCCCTGCCCTAGCAAAATTAAAATTTCCCCTGCCCTCAAAAATTGCTCCTGGAATAGCTTTTTCGATGAATAGCTCCGTTGGCTGCACCTGTCACATTCCTGTATCTTTGTTGGTTCCTGGAATTTTTTTAATTCTTTTTTTTTTATGCAAATGACATCTTTAAACAATTTGGCCTGAATGGAGATGTCAGAACAGCCATTATTCTCCTAAAGTTTCATTTTCTGATTTTGATCACTTCAACCCTTTCACCTCTCAATCCGCCTTTTGCCATTTAAAACAGTAGCATCACTCCCAAAAATTTTGGGGTGAAAGAGCACCGTAGTGCATAGCACCTTGGTGTGTACGCCCCTCCAAAGTCCTTGAATACTAGATCGTTCAGGAAAGTTATTGACAAATCCTTGATAATGAAACCTGGAAAATCTTGGAAAATTAATAAGCCAGCCTTGATTTTCGAAAATTGTGATATGATAGGTCATGATATAAAAAAAAATGATTGGCACGATGATATTGAAATTGATATCTGGAAAATGGCATGTTGGATCTCAAAAAAAAAGTCCTTGAAAATAGCTACAAATGTCCTTGAAAGTCCTTGAATTTGACTGTTAGTGACTGGACTCTGAAACACTTGACCAAACTGAAACTCGTAACCCAGACTCCATAAAATTGCTTCACTTATTTTAGTTAACAAAAGGACCTAAAAAATAAGGTATTCATATATCATAATGAAGAGCACTATCTTCAGAAAGTGTAATAAAGAAACAGTGAAGACAAAGCTCTTTAAATTCACTCAAGCAGCAACCCTATTCATTATCTTCGTATACCATTGCAAAGAAAACAGTCCATATCGGTTGATTGCCCACCCTAATCCCCTTTATTAGTTGGTACTAAAGATTACCAAAGACCCTGGGGCAAGTCTTTACGCTTGTCACCTTAGGCGATTATTACACCGAGCTTGCATTCCTTTTACAGCGTACTATCTCATGACGTGTTTCCAACCATAGACCCTAGAGAAACAGTCCATGTTCCAACAAAGCGAGAGAGTACCTGAAGGAGAGAGAATTCATATCAGAGATTTGTTTAGAGGAAGAAAGGCACCTGTGGAAAGGCGAAGGAAGTGTTATTGTTTCATGTGGGAAGCGCCTAAATATTGGCCAAGGGTGCCGCACTTGCTGGGAATACGCAGGTTTCAACCCTAGTCTTGTAGAGGGCGCTCTTCAAGAGTACGCGGCTCGACTTGTTCCTGATCCTGGGCGGGTTCAGTTATTATGGACGGGAAAAGACCGTCAATTTCTTCTTGCGCCTCAACAAAAAGGTCCTTCATCGTGCAACCGGGTGAAAACTTTTGAGATTTGAAGTTATTACTGTCCTAGGTGTTCATCTACGCCCATGTTATAGTGAATGACACCATCTCATCTAACATTAACACGTTGTATTGGATGTAAAGTGTGTAGTCACAAAGTGTACGAACATACAGCGCTTACAGGCATGCCTTGCCACTTCGATGCCTGGTATGCATGTATTTTTACACACACTAAACGTTTTCATATCATTACAGTACATTTACCAATGATTTTGACGATGAGATACAGCTGGATATTGATACACTACCTAATTAGGTTTGTCAGTTTGCTCGCGAATTTACCCTTTTAGTGGTCAACTTTTACAACTTTGCGCCAACATCAGACAGACTAAAACAGCAGGTGACGCAGCAAGATGTCTGTAAACTAATTTACTATGTAGTATGTTTATATCTTTACAGCAGCTATCAGTTTCAATGGTGACACACACAGAGACTGGTTGCCAAGTTTTACAAGCAGTTCAAATTCACGGAGAGGTGGTAAAAGAACGACATTACTGCAAATTTAGACTCAGAGGACAGTGTTCTTTGTAGTTGAATATCAATAAAGTTCATGACTTCAAAAATAATAGAGTGATGTGTAAAATGAACAAACTTTACTTTGAACTGCTTGTAAAACCACAGGGTACACGGGCTTGTTGTTTATTTGTGTCTGTTTGTTTGTGTGTATGTTTGTGTTTGTTTATTTGTTATTTTTAATAAAATAACAGCGAAAAGCTGTTTTGTTAATATTTGTCAATAAAGAGCAGTTTATTTGTTTATTTGTTTGTTTATTTATTTATTTGTTTGTTTGTTGATACGTATTTCCGATGGTTAGGGTTAGGGTTAGGCTTAAGTTAGGGTTAGGGTTAGGGTTAGGGTTAGGGTTAGGCTTAAGTTAGGGTTAGGGTTAGGCTTATTCACTCCCTCTATATATATGTCTCAATATATAGAGGGAGTGAATAAGCCTAACCCTAACCCTAACCCTAACTTAAGCCTAACCCTAACCCTAACCCTAACCCTAACTTAAGCCTAACCCTAACGCTAACCATCGGAAATACGTATCAACAAACAAACAAACAAACAACAAACAAACAAATAAATAAACAAACAAATAAACAAATGACTGGATTGTTTGTACAGGATAAACAACAGAAAACCGACACCGAAATATATCTGACATGTAAGCCTTGAGACAGATTACTATCACCAGTCTGGGGTGCAAATTAATGTCTTTACGACCAGATGGCTATTGACTCACACACATCCAAATTAAAGTCAGGCACACTATTACAAACAATCCAGTCATTAGGTTCCTTCCTGTTAATGATATGAAAACGTTTAGTGTGTGTAAAAAAACATGCATACCAGGCATCGAAGTGGCAAGGCTTGCCTGTAAGCGCTCAAAATCTCAAAATATAATATTGTATCTCAAACTCTGTGACTTTTACGCTAATGTACACCTTGTTTGGACTCACTTTCATTTGACAGGCAGAGTGAACAAATTCAGGTCTCCCAATTATGCTTTTTTGAAACTAGAAAATTCTACTCTCCTAAGACTTTGTACGCACACAATGCTGGCAATCTAGAATTTCAGAGGTAAGTAAATGTTTTGGCGAATTTGCCACTGTATAACTAGAGTTAGCAAAGCATGAAAATACGAAAATATTCATTTCGAGATGCAAACACATTGAGCAATATTCTGATGATACTCAACGAAGTTTAAAAAGCATAGAAATTATCCCCTTTGTTGCCATAGAAAATGCGCTAATTCAGTCCGTTGTTGTCATTACAACAAAAATCTCAGCTATATCCAATGTTCCTCTAGACACCGCTTGTTTCCCTTAAAATATTGTATGGAATGGTGAATGACACTTATTCATCGCTACTGGTTAACCATCACTAGCATCGCTGACATGTTGGAAAAACCAGCAGCAAGGCGATACATTTGCTTTGGTTGTCTATATTTTCTAGCCTAATCTAGACCAAGTATTTTTGCCTTCGAAAATGTTTGGCCAAAAGGAAAAAAATACTTCGTCTAAAGATTAGGCTATATATTTTCATGCAAATTTTGCAAGTGTTTGTTGTGCTTCATCGCCATTTACACAGTCTCTCTGATCTATTCATTGTTTTGAAAAGTCGAATGTCTCTATGTCCACCAGAACTATTTTGTCTGCAAAATGCGGAGCGGTTTCAACCGAAGCGGTCACTTACCTTATGATTCTACCTGTGTTTCTTGTAACAAAGCTAGTGACTGACAGTCTCAAGTTTGTTACATGTATATGTTGTGGTGACAACCATTGACATATAACCTGTACTGTCGGTGTAGTATTCAACCAAATAAAACAGAAAACCAGTACATACATAGTTTTTCGCTTAACGTGAGTACGTAATTTGGGTTGGCTGACTACAGTATATATGGTCAGCAAAACGTTTAGAGTTTTTGATAAACTAAACTTACAATATGTCGCAATGTGAAATTAATTTATATGCGTGGGTTGTTGTTTAATTTTATTTTAAATTATGGGACCCAACAGTGTCCGATTTTAGTTACGAATTATCTCCACTTAACTGACCGCATAAAATAATTAAAGGTAAATATCACGCTCAATATGTACACTGCGCCTGCCCTGTGTGCAAAGTCGGCAGCTAACCAATTTAAATGCCCTTGAGCTGCATGTATCTGTAATTTGTTGGCATCAAAATATCTCATAAAAAGTTTCTCAAATGTTTAAGTGGAGGATATTCAGTGGTTTGTGTAGCGACGTAAGAGGACATATGTTACTTCTGTGAGGTTACTAATGCGCATGCCCACCATGTTACCAAGAACGGTATATATCATCTGTATAACACTGGAACTCTTAATTTACTCGATGGAAACTGAGCATCTTCCTTTTAAATGTCATTTAATTTGCTGCGGGTTTTAAGCTTAATGATGTTAAAGGGAAACCGTTTGCGCGTGTGCGAGTTTCTTGTTTACAAACAATATATTTCGTGCACGATATCTAGATTCACCTCATCATAACGCAGCATTTACATGTAAATTATACGATGTAGATTATATGACAGAGACATTATTAAACTTTCATCAAGATCAATTACCATCGTACCTTGGATACAGTGTTTACATTGGTCGTATGGGTCCCGTACGACCTTTGAGCGCAGTTCCCACAACTGTATCCCTTTAGGAACAAGTTAAAATAACATGGTGTAGAAAACTGTGAGGTGTCCCTAGACATTCATCAAATGACGCTGAATTGCTCTTGTGTATGGCGAGTGTGTTCGTCTGCCGGTCTAATTTACTAGTCCCATACGCACAACCGCAGACGGGACGACCCCTCCCCTTAGGATATGCAAAAGTTATGTAGTCTGCAGTCCCTTTGCAGTTTTATGCATATATCCCTTGTTATTAATTACGTAATAATATACCTTGACTATTTAGAATCCAAATTAAAATATGGAGACAAATATAATAGCTTGTCGAAAAGATATTGAAAAAGATAACAACAATTGAAGAAACTTTGAATAAATAAAATTACAAAATATTTTACGAACTATTCTCAATGCATGCATCACTTCCCATTTACAAACGTAGTTGACAAGTTACCAGACTGGCGTCACCAGGAAAGGAAATGTTTTGATGGTTTGATGGAAAGGAGATGAACTCAAAAATTCAAACATGCGAATAGCAAATCAGTTTCAAACAAATCAGGACAAAGTCATCCTCCACAATTAAACCAACTTTGAAATGTTTTGACAGAGATTGTCACAGAAGAAGACGTTTGGCTCGAAAATGAGGAAATTGGCTGAGAAACTTACCGATGTAAATGTTAGTAACATTAATTTCTCTCTAGAAACTCCACTTGAATAAGACTTTATTTCAGATAATCTGTTTAAAAAGTACAAAAATAAAAAAATTACATGTACAAATGTCATGCAAATTTGAAAATGTGTGAATACGGGCATAATTTGAATACATGTTCAACGTATTAAAGCATTTTAATAGTTATTTCTAAGTTTTTGACCTTTGACTATTTTTACATTGAACAAGCCGATCACTTTTTCCTTTCAAAAACATTCTCACCACCTTAAATGGATGATACAGGCAGCTATTTTACAAGTTTTGCAGTGGACGGACACAACTACTGGCTGACGTGCAAATATACTATACGGCGGCAGATCCTATGGCTCCACACCGTAGAAGGTTAAAACTGGACGGGGACATGCGTGGCAAACATAATTGGAGTACATTCCCGCGCAAATTATAGCAATATCCATGTTAACGTCAACAAAGCCCAATGTCAACTAAATCTTAGCTTTCTATAGAATCATACACGGTGTAACACAATGACGTCAGCTATACAAACACACTGCAGACATAGTCGCCAAGACATGAACCCAGTTACACATGTGACGCAAGCAATTTGCGTCTTTTTCTGCATTTTCTACACCTGATTAAATTTGATTAAATTGTATTGAATGTTCCATTTTTTGTGTCATGCTGAGTTGCCTTGCCAATTATATTTGGTTTGGTTTTAATATAAAACCAATCTGTGCTGGGTGAATTTTACGACTTATTATGGTTTTCTTAACTTGAAAGTGCCGCTCCAAAATGTTATATTTATATATAAAGCAACGCCTAGCCATGAGGGTAAAAGTACGGAGAGTAACACATGTATTGATATCGGACGAAAAGTGTACATACATTACACTAGGCTCAGCTTTCAGGTACGTTAAAATTTTTGCTAAATTTAGCGTGTCAATAACGACTTGTAAACATATGGTCACGCACAGAGATACCAGTACTACCTACCAACTTACCTACCTACATACATACATACATACATACATACATACATACATACATACATACATACATACATACATACATACATACATACATACATACATACATACATGATCATGCTTTTTAAACATTCATATTTTCCGAAATTCCGCATCAAAAATCGATTCTAGATCATCTCTGCATCATATCATCCCTCAACCCAGGTTCATTATTAATAACACGTAAATGGGGTGAAGTTCACGTTAATAGAATGTCGGATAATGTTAGATCAAAATTTAATCGAGATCAAAAATTTTATTTTATTTTTTCCAGCTAAATATGTTTCACGACAAAATGTCATTCGGCTTTATTTTGCGGATATTATTTCTGCTCACGCTGTCACAACTCTGTGGAATCCATGCTGACATATCTGAACAAAACGAACGCCGGGGAGGTCAGTAGAAAATAATGTTAACGCATTCTGTATGGCTGTACGTTAAAAAAACACAGAGCTGTCTTCCGTTGTTATGAATACGTGTGTATGTTCGGTACTAGTTAGAACGTTGTTAAAGCACGTGTACTTGCCTTATGGCGAACCAAGTTCTGTATCTTCGTTGGATGACATGCTAAATTTGTAACGATGTAAGTGTAGACATTGCGTGAAGATCGAGATTCGACTTAATACCAGACCTGTCCTCTGAAAGTCTGTCCAAGAATATTCTCAACTGAAAAGGCCAGTGAAAAAGTCTATAAAGTATATTTAATAAGGGATGGACCATTAGACCTTGGGAGGGGGGTGGTCACAATGAAATTGTGAAAATTTTTTTTTTACTATTGTAAATTTCTGAAATTTTTTTTTTCCAATTGAGATTAGCTGTGCAAATTTTTTTTTTCAGAGTAAATTTTCAGATTTATAATTTTTTTTTAGTTCGTCGCTGTCTGAAGATAAAGAGGGCAAAGATGTGGTGCCAAGCACCACAAGCGGCCAAGCAAGCGGTCACGGGGGAGGGGGGGGGTCAGGAGAGGGGTGTCCCCCTGCTGCTGTTGGAGCTTTTGAAAAATAGAGATTAAAATGGTGTTATTTGGTGGCACTTGGGGAGTATTTTTGCGGGGGGGGGGGTGTCAGGAGGGGAGGGGTGTCCCCCTGCTGCTGTTGGAGCTTTTGAAAAATAGAGATTAAAATGGTGTTATTTGGTGGCACTTGGGAGTATTTTGCAGGGGTGGTCAGGAGGGGGTGTCCCCCTCCTGCTGTTGGAGCTTTTGAAAAATAGAGATTAAAATGGTGTTATTTGGTGGCACTTGGGGAGTATTTTTGCGGGGGGAGGTCAGGAGGGGGGTGTCCCCCCTCCTGCTGTTGGAGCTTTTGAAAAATAGAGATAAAAATGGTGTTATTTGGTGGCACTTTGGGAGCATTTTTTTCGGATTACACATCTTCCTCTGAAACATGGTCTTCTTGCTCCTCAGTAGCTTCCTATAGTTTTGAAAATTGACTATTTTGGTTTCCTGGCTTCCCTTTCTACTGCGTGGTGAAATGCCTACATTCACCCCACCAAACATCATGCATATCTCATGATTTACAATTGATTTTGAGAAGCTGAGAAGCTAAAATAAGCTAAATAATATAGTTAAATTTGCATATTTGTGTTTTTAGAGCAATTGTTGCCCTTTTTTCATCAAAACATCTATTTCTCTGTAGCAGCATGTCCAAATTGATTGGATGTGTATAGATGTGTTGAAATTTCAACATTTGTCTTTTTAGGGCAATTTATGCCATTCATGGTCAAAAAATCTGTATTCTCTGAAAGGGCTTGTCCAATTTCTTTGAAATTTGCTACACAAAAATGATTATTCATGCAGATTTATTCAGTATTTGCTATCGAGAAACTTTCGAAGTTCAACCCTTTTGTGTTTTTGTGTTGGGATTTGTTGGATAGATGGCATTCTACGTAGTGTATTGTTGAATGTTAAAACATGTGTTGCTGTTGTTTTTTGAGGCTGTTTTTTGAGAAAATGCGTTTTAAAAGCAAAATAATACATAATGACTTGATATGTTGTTTTATCATTATTGACGTGTTTCTACTTGTTCACCCATTCTTGCATTCGTCATTGCAATAAAATGCTATGAAAAAAATGAAACTGATGTGGCCTGCATCTGTTTACCTTGATCTTAAAAGGCAAATGCAACTTTCTGTCTTGACAACCATACCATAGTTTTGATGTTTTACCTAGTGTACCTGCTTGGTTTGTATGCAGGAAACAAGTAGAAAACAGGCTCTATAATTTCATAATTTTCAAGTGATCAGAATACAAAAGTCCTGAAAAGATAAGATAATCACAACTTCCAGTATAAGGGATACAGTCACTCTAAATGTATAAATTAAATTAAAAATGTGCCGGGAGAATGTATTAAAAATACAGAAAGTTGCTTACTGTCGGTAAAATCTAAAAAAAATCAAAATTTTAAAGATTTTTGCAGATTTTTTTACGCCTTTGTCTTCTTATTTATTTTTTTTTTATTTTACAAACTAGTTTGAAGATTTTTTTTTCCTAACTTTCTGCTCTGAAATTTTTTTTTTCTGTTTTGACCACCCCCTCCCAAGATCTAATGGTCCGTCCCTAAGAGCTTTAAGGAAACTACATGCAGCTTGCCCTACAATGGGTGGATTTTCGTCGACCTAAAGATGTAAGTCTTTAGTTATCACATACTTGTCCTTGTAATTTTCCAGGAGCGAAACGACTACCAGTGGATTGTTATGACATCCTTACAAAAAAGAAGAACTCTGTAAGTGGAGTGTACACCATTCAACCTGACGACCAAGGAGCACCGTTTAAGGTCTTTTGTGATATGGATACAGATCATGGTGGATGGACGGTACGTAGGAGGGCGCACTCATAAACAAACTGCCAATCAAAACTGACGTATAATGCCATCATATTCAAAATATGCGGTTAGCAGTGTCGTTATTCTGTGCTGCGGACCATGTGCCTAAAAAACTATCACATATTTCTGAAAGTAGCTGTGACCGAAGAGTTCCTGATTAAAAGATTCATGCATTTACAACTGTCTCATCGAGAAGATTTTTTGTTGTCTTTTAGCAATGTAGAGTGCACCTCAATCTTGTTCGAAATAACAAAATGTATTGTCATTGCCAAATTAACGATAGAGTTGTAACATTTAGGGAGCTTTCAGTAATTACAAGGGGTGGGCCGGGGGAATTGGGGGAGGGACACTTTTTACAGTATAAGTCTATCTTTGGGGAGGGTCACTTTTGAGTAACAGAAGAGGATTTTACCATTGACATTTCCTAAATAGGACATTGCCGACAAAATACATTGATTCTTTTAAATATATACACATTATCGACAAGCTTCAAAAGCGAAGAAGATTTAGTGTTATCCTACATTAAACACCTTCAACAGTTAAAACTGATGAAAGACAAGAGATAAAAACATATGAGACAGATGGCAAAGTGTATATCAATTATCAAATGTCTATAAATGCACAGATATTGTTAGTTTTATGTTTTATATTGGCAAAAAATTGATCATAGATTCCTCATAAACTACCATGTATAGTGAGTGAATCAACATTTTGGTGAAATTCCAAAATCCAATGTCTTGCACACACATCCATTTGTAACCACCCTAGTCTAATCAAGTACATTAATATCAATAATCAAGCGTACATAAATACACAGATTTACCTATTTTTGTATTGGAAAAAAATATTCATGGTTTCCTCGTAGACTACCATGTATAGTAAATCAACATTTTCAATGAAATCCACAAATCCTATTTTTTGTACACACATGCACGTTTTACTTTCCACTTCAAGCAAAGTACATTTACATATATTGTCAAACATATATAAATGTAGCATGTTGTGTGGGGAAAATTGTCAATAGTTTGCCTGATAGACTCCCATGTATTATGATTTGATATTTTTGGGTTAAGCACTATTTCAACCACATCTTCCCGCCTTATAGTTGCGCAAAATATGGTGAGTCTCCTGCAAATGTATGATCCTTCAAAAATGCTTGCGTGATAAATTGCAACCCTGCCTTGCAAAACGCCAGCCCTCACCCCTGTAATTTCTGTCCGGTATCTTACATAACAATTAAACTAATTGTTAAGTAAATTAAATGATACTTTTGCAGTTATTCCTGGGGAGAATACTGCAGTGATTGGGGAGAGGGTAAAGTTTTAGAATGTCGGAAAAGGGGGAGGGTCACATGTTTGACTCAAGGATAGGACAGGGTCACATTTTACAGTACAGGTGCGCAAGGAATTCTCCTGGCCCACCCCCATCATTACTGAAGGCTCCCTTAGTTACAAATTAGTTTCCATGTGTGACTATGCCCCATGCAACAGCGTGAAATACAGTATATTTGACGTTATGTGAACAATTAGGAATGAAAACTTAAAATGAGAGACATCGTCATCACATAAGTTCAAGTAAAACCAGATACTAATACTCTGTCTAACTTTAGCTTTGCAACTTTTTGTAACCAAAGAAATTTCCTAATAATTGACAAACAAGTTCGTGTTTCATTTGTTTAAAGTTACTTTGGCCAACTAGCATGCAAACAGCCGAAAGGTTCTAGAACGGGAACAAAGTATTGATCATGCACTTGAAATTACAGTGAGGTGACCGCTGGACCATTCACTTCAGTTAAACAAGCTCGTAATCTTAACAATGCGATGATGGAAATGACTAAAACTCTTTTCTTTCAACTATTAGGTATTTCAAAGAAGACGAGATGGCAGTCTGGATTTCTATCGATATTGGAATGACTATAAGAACGGGTTTGGTTTCCCTGCTGCCGAGTTTTGGCTTGGCAACGACAGACTGTACGCACTGACTAATCAACGACGTTATGAACTTCGAATTGACCTTGAAGACTTTGATAATGAAACCAGATATGCCAAGTACGACAACTTTATCATCGGTGACGAATTCAGCAAATATAAATTAACTCTGGGCGAGTATTCCGGAACTGCAGGTAGGTACATATATATTGTGCTGTTGTGTGCTTCGGATTTCAGAACTAAAAAAGAGTGAATAATAGTCCCTTGATTACACATTGGCTGTGGCTCGCGAGAATGGTGTACGGTTTCTAACTTGTTTGTCATTACACCAGCAATATTGTGGACAGAATCCTATTTTAATTATTTACAGACTTTATACAAAATTCATCTATTTACTAATTTATCTAATACATCTATTTCTATTGTTAGGTTGTTCTTGTACACATTTCGTTCAATTTTGTTATTGTCATAATTCCATACAATCAAATCTTATGTAAAATATAGCCTCCTAAAACTGTATACTGTAAAACAACAGTCTGTAATGTTTATTTTTGTATATTTCGAATCTAAAATTTGCCTTCGCTAAGATAAAGGTATGTTGCAATGCCAATAGTTTGAATTGTTAATGCGAGTCTGTATCTTTTCGCCGACAAGTGCCACAGCAGGATCATGTGTGATTAATTTCCTGTAAACGTAAACTATTTCAGAGACGCTACACGCCTTTACTTTGATGAGAAAATAAATACGTCTCATCTCATTTTCATTACAGAAGACGATCTCGAAGTTCACAATGGCAAACCCTTTTCAACGAGGGACCGGGATAATGACAACACGTCTGAAAATTGCGCTGCATTATACACTGGTGCGTGGTGGTATGACACCTGTCATTGGTCCAATCTTAATGGCGAATACCTTGGTGGCGTGACGGAATCTTACGCAAAAGGCGTCGTTTGGTGCCAATAGAAGGGTTATTATTATTCCCTGAAGACCAGCGAGATGAAGATAAGACCAATGTTAAGAAAGTAGAGAGCGAAAGTTGAAGTGAAAAGAAGTTTATTGCCTAATATTAAGAGAAAGTACTGAGTATACTTCGCGTTCTTTGATTCAAGACCAGGCCACTTTGAATTTGAAATAAAGCATTTAACACATCATCCGCACGAAAATGACTCGTCATTTATTCTTTTCTCCTGGTAACAGTCAAACTTATTCGTTTCAAACCACTTCAAAAGGTCGATCGCATTTTGCCCAAACTTCCTCAGCTAAATCAAAGTTTGAAAGTTCGAAAATCCAAGGACGATATCATGACCCGGACTTCTCCCAAACGTGATCGATTGCTGAAATGTGTTATTGGATGTTTAAATTGTTGGCGGCCTGAGTTTTTGAAAGATTAATGAGTTTAAACAAAGTCTGGTTGGTGATTGATCATCATTCATGTACACAGTTGCTATAGTGTACCTGTGGTTTATATTAGTCCAAGTTCACAAGCGGCAATCGAAATAATCTCGAACCTCACTTTCTGAAGACGAAATCGTTTCCCATTATTATTATCGACGGCCCCAGTGTAAAAGAAAGAACTGTTTTACATGAATTTAACCACACTGGCGAAGATAGACTCGTTTCGTGTCATAGAGTTTGCTGATCAAACTCAGCTGTTTTCGGCAATGTCTATCTTTCCCTTCTCATAATATTCTTCGACTGCGAGGATCAGTGCAACTTGACTCGAAAGTTAATGAGCATCTAGCCGCTTCAGGATTTAGACCACAGGGTAGCCAGCTAGGAAGAACAAACAAACAAATAAACAAACAAATAAATAAATAAACAAAAACTATACAAACATACAAAGAGGCAAACAAATACATAAATAACAAACAAACATACACACAAACATAAACAAACAAACAATATCATGAATAAATAAACATACAAACAGATAAACATCTATTCATATTTATATTCTATCTATCTATATCTATCTATCTATCTATCTATCTATCTATCTATCTATCTATTTATCTATCTATCTATCTATCTCTATCTATCTATCTATATATATGTATATATAGATAGATAGATAGATAGAATATAAATATGAATAGATGTTTATCTGTTTGTATGTTTATTTATTCATGATATTGTTTGTTTGTTTATGTTTGTGTGTGTATGTTTGTTTGTTATTTATGTATTTGTATGCCTCTTTGTTTGTTTGTATAGTTTTTGTTTATTTATTTATTTTTTTGATTATTTGTTTGTTTGTTTTGTTCTTCTGGCTACCCTGTGCTTAGACCGGCAAAAGAAGGAGAGGAGGGGGGGACTATAGTAATGTGGATATGTGAAAAGGAAGTCGTGCATTCTTCATAAGTGACTGACGGGATGAGATTCTATGTTCTCACATTCCTGGCCGCTGGGAGTGCGGGATCGACAGTGTGGGAAAAATCGATATCGATCCCACACTCTCAGAAACTGTCCCACACTCTGCAGTAAATATAACACGAGCTCTGATTGGATGATAAACAGTCTGTTTTGTTCCACGCGCAAAATGTTATCCAATGGCACGACGAGTAACACACAGACCAGAACTACAAAGTAAGCAGGTCAAAGTACAGTGGCAGACGACAGCCTTGTCACGATTTTGGATAATGTTGTACATGTCCAATGTGAATTTAACGCATTTTGTGGTCATGTGAGAAAAAGAATCTCACACACCAAGGACCTGGGATCAGATTTCTCACACGAGTTGGGGATATTTTGTCTCACACTCGCCTGCGGCTCGTGTGAGACAAAATATCCCCAACTCGTGTGAGAAATCTGATCCCAGGTCCTTGGGGGTGTGAGATTCTATGAGTCCGGATTGGACTGTCAAATTATTCATGTGCCCCATGAAAAAATTGTGATCCCCTGTCGACTCTATACACAATGATGGCCCTTCAGAAGATGATAATAAATTCACGATCCCCCACCCCTTACCCTCGAGCGGAATTGCCTGAACAAATTTTGACATTTTGTTCTTCGATACAGTTGCAGTTATCAGCCTTTGGTTCGACATCACAGTTTATGATACACTATGACACGATAATTACGAACTCTTTAAATCTGGATTGATATTCCTGGTTGTGAGCGAAAACTAAACAATTATAGCAACTACCAGGACATACCTTTACATACACTTCGGATTAACAAAGACATCGATATGGACAGAGCTTTTTCCCAATAGCCCGCTCTTCATCCAAATTTAGTATACACAGTGTACTGTGTCTCGGAAGCCAGCAAAAAGCTATAAATGCGCTATCTTCATCATCTTCAGCAGAGTATAATTCTGCATGGTCGTGGTATGCCACAATCACTGTTCTGTAGTGTTCCTCATTCCTATTCCCCTTCTTTTCTGTTCTTTCATGAGTACAACAGGAAGTTTTCTTCCTTTTTGCCATGGTTGGCAGGTTTCCAACCATATTCTGAATTCTGCACTAGATTTGCTTCTTGGGCTTACTCCGGGGAGTAATGTTCAAGATAAACTTTGCTTTCTCACACAAATTCATTCTCTCGTAGGAAAGTACATTTTGAGTGTTTAGGAGTTGCTTGACGGTCGTCGTGCCTCACCTACATGTATTCAAGTGACAAGGCCATCAACATGCGCCAGTGTCGCACTCGGCAAATTTGCCGATGCGTCGTTGATTCACATAATAGTTAGATAATCTTGAATTGACAGAAGTGTAGCAGCGGAGAGTTCGGCGGATTATGTCAAAAATTTCCGATTTACCGATAACACGATTGGAACTAATTTGGGAAAATTGTATCTTTATATTTTTCAACTTTCTCAAAAGTGTTTGGTGTCATACAGCTAAATGTTGCTATATTGCAAAATAGTCATAGATACAAGGCCATTGCCTGAAGAGAAAAGCGGATAAGCTTACATTTGCAGATTAAACCCAAAATAGTTTCACTCATGTTCGATATAGTTGTAATTAATCACTTTTATGTCCCTCTTGAACATGCCGGTACTGTTATATTTGTTGCTATCCGGTAAGTTCAGTGGAGATCGGAATTTTTATAGGTAAATTTTGTTACTGGGGATGACCATTTTTTGAACTACTTTAAGACCATTTTGCCGATTGCATGGCACTGTACCAGGCTGTCTGTAACTATCTCTTATCGCCCGATTCGATGATGTATCTAGTTCATTTTAGATCTCTTATTTATTCGAGATGTGAAAGAAACAATGTGATGACATTAGTGGATTCTACATTTTGAATTTCTGAGAGATGGATATGTATAAAAACTACAAATTGAACCATATGGATTTTTAAAAAACCAAATGAGGAATGGGCCATGGCATATCAGTAAATTGGTATTTTTACCACCCACTTGTGTGTCAGCTATTGACTTCGTCTTGGTTAAGGCAGTCAGCGGGTTGGGGTACCACTGGTGATGAGGCTAAACTTTCAACATTGCTATCAAATAGGAAAACTTCAGTGTTCGTCAACACAGCATCTGCTCGATAATCATTGGTAAATCGTACATCCTGTGTCTGTCAAGCATGACTACGAAATTTTGCGAAAACAATGACCCGTTTTTATCTTTCAGGTCACCAAATTTTCATAATAAGTACACCATCGTCATTTCACATCTGTTGGCCTCCTATGGTAAGATAAAATTTGCCAGATGTTGCATCTAGGACATGTAAAGTATAATGGCGTTCGTGCTAAATTAATTTTCATGTGGCCTTGTTGAAGTCCAAATTATTAATGTTCTTTTATAGAATTATCTCCACTTCGCTTACCGCATTTAAAAATAATTAAAGGTAAACAATACACTCAGTATGTGAACTCTCTAATTTATAGATTTTAAATAGCAACTTAGCGATGGAAAAATTCTATAATTCTAAATGTAAGCTATGAAATTTATGTACTCCTTATAAAAAAGGAACAAATTGCTGTAAAATTAGCGAAGGACATACAGAAAAAATGAAGAAACGAAAAGCTTTAAAAAGCATCGTGTGCATAACAATAGCGGCATAGAATCGCAATCAGGATGCCCGTCAGATATCTTATCCATACGGCGATTGCACGATGTAAAGCTTTTAGAGACAAAATAAAAAATTAAAAAGGATGCAAGAATATAGGGGTCTAAGGTGGGCGATAAAATGCTCTGAGATAGAGTACATCATCTCCTCAAGTTTGAAATATGCGTGGTAAAATATATTTCGGTAGTGTGCTTGGTAAAATTATTCTGAATCAATTAATGTTGGCCTTAATACTGTTGTCAGTTCTTTAAAACACATATGCATGGCCTCGTTTATGTATAAACCAACGTGTGGCCACGCTGAAAACAACGGTGAAGCAGTCATCACTTGCAAGCCATCCATTCTATCCCCTGTTTTTTTTTTCATTTCGCCTGATTGACTTTCATTGAATATTTTCAGCTACATTTGTAAAACTCACGTTGCTATGAACAAGGTTTCCTCAAACTGAAAATTAATTAATTTTTAAAAGTGACTTGTGTGGCTAATTTTTCTTCTTAATGTTTAAATAAAGTGCCAACACAAATGTAATATAAAGCCCGCTCTTGAACTAGCGATCCAATACAGATACAGGAGTGTTAGCGTCTTACAACTGACGATCACGGTCTCTCCACTAAAGGTGCAGTATTCAGGGTATGTTACAATCTTTGTATGTGTGGAAATGGGCCTACTGTGTGAACTATTATCTTTCTTATTTTTAACTCATCTTCATCCATCGATGCATCCATCAATAGATAGATAGATAGATAGATAGATAGATAGATAGATAGATAGATAGATAGATAGATAGATAGATAGATAGATAGATAGATACATACATACATACATACATACATACATACATACATACATACATACATACATACATACATACATTGTAGATCGTGTCTGCATTAAATCATCTGAAATGTGATCGCTCAACAAGAGGTGATTACTTATAACATAAAATGAGTTGAAATTCATGTTAATGAAATGTCTGATAATGTTAGATCAAATAGTTGAGAGTGATCAAAAATTTTATTTTCCAGCTAAGTACGGTTCACGACAAAATGTCATTCGATTTTATTTTGTGGACATTATTTCTGCTCACACTGTCACAACTCTGTGGAATCCATGCGGACATATCTGAACAAAATGAACGCCGGGAAGGTAAGTAGAAAATAACGTAAATGTATTGTGTACCTCCAAAAACATAGCTGTCTCCTCTTGTTATGAATGTATGTTTATGTTCAGTATTTAGAACATTGTTTTATGCATATACTGTACTTGTTTTATGGTGAATCAACTTCTGTATCAATACTTCATTGGATGATACGCTAAATGTGCATGTACTGGATATTGCGTGAAGATCGAAGATTAGGCGCTCTTTCATCTGAAAGTCTGTCCAAAAATATTCTCAACTGAAAAGGCCGGCGACAAAGTTTATAAAGAATTTTTCAATGAGAGCTAGAAGCAAAATACATATAGGACTAATATACAGCCAACCTTAAATATGAAAGTCTTGAATTATCACTTACTTGTCCGTGTAATTTTCCAGGAGATAAACGACTACCAGTGGATTGTTATGACATTCTCACAAAAAACAAGAACTCTGTAAGTGGAGTATACACCATTCAACCTGATGACCAAGGAACACCATTTAAGGTCTTCTGTGACATGGATACAGACCACGGTGGATGGACGGTACGTGGGAGGGCGCAATGACTAAAACACTGCCAATCAAAACCCACGTTTAATGCAACATGGTTAGCAGTGCGAATCATATGTCTAAAAAATCTATGACATATTTCTGAAATTGACTGTGACTGAAGTGCTCCTGATTAAATTTTTTGCATTTACAACGGTCTCTTTGAAAAGTATTTTTGTTGTCTTCTAGGAATGGAGAGTGTGTTTCAATCTTGTTCGAAACTGCAACATATATTGTCATCGACCAGGGTTACTCTAGTAGAGTGACCGTGCATTGACAAACTAAACAAATTCCAGTGTGATTGACAAATTAACCAGAAAGTTTTGTTACAAATTAGCTTCTTATGTGTGAATATGCGCCATGCAACAGCGAGAAATACAGTTTATTTGACGTTATGTGAACAATTAGGAATGAAAACTTAAAATGAGATATATCGTTATACTAATACTCCGTCTTATTTTAGCTTTGTAACTTTTTGTAAACAAAGATATCACCTAGCTACTAATAATTGACAAACAAGTTCCTGTTTCACTTTGTTTAAAGTTACTTTGGCCAACTGGCATGCAAACAACCGAAAGGTTCTAGAACGGGAACAAAGTATTGATTGTCAATGATGGTTTTGAAAATTTTCACCGTGCACTTTAAACGGCTAAGAAAATTCCAGTGAGATGACCGCTGGACCATTCACTTCAGTTACAAAAACTTGTAATCGTAATTATGCTATGATGGAAATGACTAAAACTCTTTTTTTTCAACTATTAGGTATTTCAAAGAAGACGAGATGGCAGTCTGGATTTCTATCGATATTGGAATGACTATAAGAACGGGTTTGGTTTCCCTACTGCCGAGTTCTGGCTTGGAAACGACAGACTGTACACACTGACCAATCAACGACGTTATGAACTTCGCATTGACCTTGAAGACTTTGACAATGAAACCAGATATGCCAAGTACGACAACTTTATCATCGGCGACGAATTCAGTAAATATAAATTAACTCTGGGCGAGTATTCCGGAACTGCAGGTATTACATACATTTTGCTGTTGTATGCTTTGTGATTTCACAACCAAACAAGTAAATTATTGCTTCCTTGATTACATGTAGGCCGGCTTCGCAAGTAAATGGCGCAAGATCTTTCAGTTAAACATATAATATAAATAACAAGGTGTTACCCAGGTTACCAAATTAGAACTTATACTACCTAGCAAAACGGACTTTTCTTGCCGATCACTATATTAAATAGCGATTCTCAACGTTGTCACATACGGAACCTGTCGCCATGAACGTTTCACACTTAAACAGTGTTCACAAACACCTTCGGGGGTGTTTGAGGTTTGGGGGAGAATCCAGAAAAGTGTTCTCTTTTCTAAGATCCCTTCTGGCACCGAAAAAATTTAAGTACCGTCTTCCTACTCATAATAATAATTACCCATTTCCTCTGAGAATACCACCACTGGGAGTCGACATCAGTGAACTTGGTATCAAAAGTTATTCGCTATAAAAATTGAACGATTAATAGTAGGCATAATTGTCATGACCAGAAATGTGTAAATCATTGTTCTGTTCATTTTCATTTTAAAACTGATGCAGTTCTAGTCATTGAAAGTTCGATTCATAACTATCTAATACATCTATTTCTATTGTGTCTTAGTTCTTGGGTCTCTTTGTGTACACGTTTCGTTTAATTTTGTTTTTATTGTCGCAATTCAGTACAATTAAACCTTAAGCAAAATATAGCCTCCCATTACCTGTGCACTTTAAAATTTGACCCTCCCCCACCACGGCAGTCTGTGAAATTCAGTTTTTGTATGTTTCGAATCAATAAATTTGCCTTCGCTAAGATAAAGAGATGTTGCAATGCCAATAGTATGAATTGTCAATGCGAGTTTGAATGTTTGGAAGTGCGACGACAGGATCATGTGTGATTAATTTAGTGTGAATGGAAATTATTTCAGAGACGCTATACGCCGTTTATTCGACGAGCAAATAAATACGCCTCATTTTCATTACAGAAGACGATCTCGAAGTTCACAATGGCAAACCCTTTTCAACAAGGGACCGGGATAATGACGACAGTTCTTCAAATTGCGCTGCATTATACACTGGTGCGTGGTGGTATGAAGCCTGTCACAATTCCAATTTGAATGGTCAATACCTTGGTGGCGTGACGGCATCTTACGCCAAAGGCGTCGTTTGGTGCCAATGGAAGGGTTATTATTATTCCCTGAAGACCAGCGAGATGAAGATCAGACCGATTTTAAGAAAGTAAAGAGCGAAAGTTGAAGTGAAAAGAAATTTATCGCCTAATATTAAGAGAACAGTAATGAGTTAATTTGCATTCTTTGATTCAAGACCAGGCCACTTTGAATTTGAAATAAAGCATTTAACTCATCATCCGCACAAAAATGGCTCTTTTTTTATTCTTTTCTCCTGGTAACAGTCAAACCTATTCTTTCAAAACAATTCGACTCGTCAAAAAGTCAATTGAGTTTTACCATGAACTCCCGCTCAACTAAATCAAAGTTTTGAAGTAAGTTCGAAAATCAAGGACGAAATCATGATCCGAACTTCTCCCTAACATGATCGATCGCTGAAGTTGGTTATCAGAAGTTCAAATTTTTGACGGCCTGAGTTTTTTTTTGAATTTTATACAAAGTCTGGTTGGTGATTGATCATCATGCATATACACAGTTGCCATGGTGTATCTGTGGTTTATATTAGTCCAGCGGCGATCGAAATAGAACTCTAATCCCCCTTTCTGAAGACGAAATCATTTCGCATTATTATTATCGACAGCCCCAGAGTAAAAGAAATGACTGTTTTACATGAATTTAACCACACTGGCGAAGATATCGACACTTTTCCCGTCGTAGTGCTTGCTGATAAAAGCTGTTTTCGGCAATATCTATCTTTTCCTGCTCATAATATTCTTCAACTGTCAGTGTCAGTGCAACTTGCAAGTTAATGAGCATCTACAGTCACTTCAGGACTGTTAGACGGCAAAAGCCGGAGAGGTGGGGGCGGAGTTGTAATAATGTGGATATTTGAAAAGGAAGTCGTGAATCGTTCATAACTGACTGACGGGATGAATATATTGTGAATGAGTACTCAGAAATAATTACCATCAGAACAAATAAACTTTGGCCTGACTATTTTTTGTCATTGCTGGAAGAGATCACGAGAGTCACGTCAAAACTCACTAACCATTTTGTTTTGTAAAATATGTATTCTCATTAGAAGTGAATTATTTCCTGAAATTGTATTTCATTTTGTATTCATTTAGTGTGTCCACATAATATATGAATACTAGAATATAGATAGCGGGTTGTTGTATCCTAAGTGCTTTCAGTGTCTTATGGTTATACACGGTTCCCCGGCCACTCTAGTTTCAAGAAAACTGCCCAATCATTAGCTGGTACAACAGTTCGTCCGCCCACTGCGTTGGTACTAATGATTACAAAAGACCCTTGGAGCAAGAGTCTCTATTGTTGTCACCGGGGGGGAGGGGGGGTATTGCACTGAGCAGAATATCCGTTAAGGCTTACTATCTCATGAAATATTTCCAACAAACAATTCATACCATGGTTCGTACCTTTTGAAGGCGTAGAATACTGAGTATTGGCCAAGGGTGCCACACTTGCTAGTGATACACGAGTTTCAATCCTAATCTTGTGGAGAGCGCGCTTCAAAAATATGCGTGAGACTCTACGGCAGGAATTGGACAGCCTTATTATTCATGTGCCCCGGGAAAAAATTGTGAACTCCAGCCGACTCAAAACAACTTGACGACCACTAAGAAGATGATAATATTTCACGACCCCAACCCTTATCCTCGCGCGCCATTGCCTGAGCAAATTTTTATATTTTGTCCATTGATACAGTTGCAATGAGCAGTGTGTCTGGTTCAGCATCACAGTTGATGATATACTACACACGATATTTACGAACTCCGATATTTTCGAAATTCCATTGTCAACAACAACTAAACAGCCGCAACTACCGGGACATACTGGTACATGTATTCGGATTAACAGAGACAGCAGTGGACAGAGCTTTTCCTCAGACCCCGTTCTTCTGCCACATCTATAGTATTTACTGTGTACTGTGTCTCGGAAGCCATTAAAAAGTTATTCAATGCAGCCGCAAATTTCATTGGTTACGATATCTTCATTCATCTTCACCAGAGTATAACTCTGGTCGTGATACGCCACCATCTCTGTTCTGTACAGTTTCAAAATTATTTAAAATCCGCATCCTCATTTCCCTTCTTTTCTTGTCTTTCCAGAATAGAACAGGAAGTTTTCTCCCCTTTTGCCCTTGGTCTGCAGGATTCCAACTAAATATACATTCTCTGAATTTTGTACTAAAATTGCCTCTTGGGCTTACTCCGGGGCTAACTTTTAAGAGAAACTTTGCTTTCTCGCACAGATTCATTCTCCTGTAGGAAAGTACATTTTGAACTTATGCGACCAAATATGCCGAACAGCTGGTGTGAGTAATGCGAAGACATTATGCACCGGAGTGTTCAGAAGTTGCTTGACGATTGTTGTGTCTCACCTACATGCATTTAAGAAAGAATGTCATCAACATGCGCCTGTGTCAAACACGGTAAATATACCGATGCATCGCTGATTCACAAAACAGTTAGATAATCTTGAATTGACGGAATATGGCAGCGTAAAGTTCGACGGATCACGTCAAAATTCCCGATTTACCGATAAAGATGTGATTAATAGTTTTACATCCCCTTTTAAGATCCCAGTACTCTTTTATTTTTTCTCCGATGGAAGGGACCAGAATTTTCAGAGGCAATGTTTGTTATCGCTCAACGGAATTGTTTCTAATGAAATTGACGAAAATGTCTTGTCGGACAATTTTTAAATGTAGTTTTTGTAGTACTTAAAGGCCATTCTGCCGATTGCATGCTGTACTATACCAGTTTCTGTATGATTCCGTAATATATACCACCCTGCTATCTTTCTCCTATCGCCAAATTCGATGATGTCTCTAGTTTACTGCAGATTTTTTATTTAATCGAAATGTGAAAAAAACAATGTAATGACGTTCGGTTAGTGGATTCTATATTTTTAATTTCTGACAGATTGATGTGTATAAAAACTACAAATTGAACCATATGGATTTTAAAAAACACAAATGAGGAATGGGGCCATGGCATATCAGTAATTTAGTATTTTTTACCACTCACTTGTGTATCGGCTATTGACTTCATCTTAGTTAAGGCAGTCAACGGGTTGAAATACTACTGATAATGAGGCTGAACATTCAATATTTCAACCAAATAGGGAAATTCCGGTGTTCGTCAACTCAACATCTGCTCCATAATCAATGGTAAATCGTACATCTTGTGTCTGTCAAGCGTGTGTACGAAATTTTGCGACTTCAATGACCTGTCTTTATCTTTCAGGTCACCAAACTTTCCATGACAAGTACACCACCGTCATTTCACATGGCGTGGCCTCCTATGGTCAGATAAACTTGCCAACTACATCGCTGTGCCAAAGTAATTTTCATGCGATGTTGTTGAAGTTCAAATTATTCATGGTCGTTGTTAGAATTATCTCCACTTCGCTTACTACATTTAAAAATAATTAAAGTTAAACACTACACTCAGTATGTAAACGCTCTAATTTATAGATTTAAAATAGCAACTTAGCGATAGAAAAATTATTCTAAATGTAAGCCATGAAATTTATGTACTGCCTCCCTTTTAAAATGGAAACAAGGTGCTGTTAAATCAGCGAAGTACATATGGACACAATAAAAAAACGAACTCCTTAAAATCACTGTATGTATTGCATATAAAAATAATTTCAAATTAATATTAATGATTGCGGCATAACATCGCTATCCATCAGATATCTTATTCGTACGGAATTTTGCACGATGTAAAGCTCTAACCGACAAAAATAAGATAAAAATGTATAAGAGGGTCAAAACTGGGCGAGAAAATGTCCGACTGAGATAGAGCACGTCATCTGATCAACTTTGTAATGTATTTCGTAAAATCTCGGTAATGTGCTTGATAAAATTATTCAATTGATCTTGGCCTTCAGTAAAACATGTCGGTCTGTTATCAGCTTTTTCTATGCACAGCTTCACAACCGCTAAAGCGAGACGCTGCAAACAACGGTTGATCATGTCAATACTTGAAAGCCATCAATTATATATTCTCTGTTTTCTCAGTTCACATGATTAAATTTCATTTAATACTTTGAGCCACATTTGTACAGCACAACTTGTGTCCTATGAACAAGGTGTGCTCAAACTGAAAATTAATTGTTTTAGGGGACATGTGTGGCTAATTTTTCTTCATTATGTTTAAATAAAGTGCCAACACTAATGTGATATAAAGCCCGCTCTTGAACTAGCGACACAACACAGGTATACAGGCGTATTAGTGTCTTACAACTGACGATCACGGTCTCTCCACTAAAGGTGCAGTATTCAGGATATGTTATTATTTTTGTATGTGTGGAAATAGGTCTACGGTGTGAAGTATTATCTTTCTGATTTTTAACTCACATCTATCCACCCACCCGTCCGTCCGTCCGTCCATCCATCCATCCATCCGTCCATCCATCCATCCATCCATCCATCCATCCATCCATCCATCCATCCATCCATCAATCCATCGATAGATAGATAGCTGCAATAATTGTAGCCCTGGTGGGCTGGGCTGTGCGGCTTGGACTAGATAGATAGATAGATAGATAGATAGATAGATAGATAGATAGATAGATAGATAGATAGATAGATAGATAGATACATACATACATACGTACGTACATAAGTAGATACATACAATATTATATTCATATATTCATACACAATCATATAATATCCGTAGTATAAAAAGTAAGAATATCCGAGAATTGATGAGAACAACAAAATCATTCCTAGATTGCCACTGCATTCTACAGTGCGATTTCTTCACGTCGATTATCAGCCAACATACATAAACGGGGTAAGGTTCACTCATAGCATTAGAAATGTTTGATCAACATAGTAACACAACATTGATTTACTTTCCAGCTAAATACCTTTCAAGATAAAATGTGGTTCGGCTTCATTTTGCGGATATTATTTCTGTTCATGCTCTCACAAATCTGTGAGATCCATGCTGAATTATCTGAGCCAAGTGAACTACAAGAAGGTTAGTAGAATCAGAAATGCAAAATAAATGAATTTCTAGCCGATAAAATCTCCAAGATATAGGCAGTATCTGTATGAGGACATTATAGTCGGCAACTTCCCTTATATGAATGGGAATGTTATATGAGCAAGCTTATGAACCGAACGTTTCTTATGACACTTTTGAGCCACGTTAAAATTCCCGATTGTTCAAAGAACACGCGGTAGCTGTCTCCCTTGTTATGAATATGTGTGTATATTCTCAGTGTTTATAACGTAGATCTAGTTAGGTAGTTCTTTAGGGCGATTCAACTTCTTTACTACGATGGGATTCACAATTAATTAAGAATGGCGTTATTGCGTTAAGACTAAGGATCTTGCGCTTTTCAAAATTGTTACTAAACGACGCGTGGTGATTGAATGTCTGTCCGATAATATTCATAGCTGAAAAGGCCTGCTAACAAGTCCATCAAGACTGTTTAACTTTAGAGAAAAACGTATGAACATACGCCCGACCTTCCGATAAATGGATTGTCGCTGACTGAAAGATGGATGTGTTGTTGCTGCTTTTTTGAGTTATTTACTTTTTCGTTAAATAATGACTTTCCAGGATCTAAACGGCTACCAGTGGATTGTCACGACATCCTTGTCCTGGAGAAGAGAACTGTAAGTGGAGTGTACACCATTCAACCTGATGACCAAGGAACACCATTTAAGGTCTTCTGTGATATGGACACAGATCATGGTGGATGGACGGTACGTTGGACGCAATTTTAAAGAAAATGTCAAACAGTGTCACTTATAAGTGCCACAGCTATCAGGTAGTTAGTTAAGAATAGTACTATCCGGGCCCAGGGTTATTTATTTGTACCTTAAAGTTAATGTGTATGACATAATATTAAGTCTAATAGTGCCATAAACTGAAGTGTTCCTTTTAAACCATTCGTACGTCGCTGTCATCTGTCACCTGTCTCTTGTGGGAGTTCTTGTGGTGGTTTCTGCAGGAATGTAATACGTCCACTTCGTTCAAGCGAGACAGCAAAATCTATCGTGATTGACAAAGTAGAAAGTTGAATCAGTCGTAAATTAGCTTCCTATGTGTGAATACACACACACACACACATACATACACACATACTTATATATATATATATATATATATATATATATATATATATATATATATATATATATATATATATATATATATATATATATATATATATATATATATATATCATTTGGACCATATATGCCAGGTCTTGTCTTCCTAAAGCTGCGCAAAAACTTGTGACCCTCCCAAAAAGGCATCCGCGAAATGTCAGGACCCTTAAAAAATGTTTGCGGCAAAACTGGCGACCCACCCACATACAACATCGCCCGTGTAATTCTGTCCAGTCCCTAACACTATGTAAAAGCAATTTTATTTCACGGAAAATACATGTCTTTCTGGTGAGATGACTGATGGACCATTCATATCTGTAGACGATATCGAAAAGGACTAAAACTCTTTTCTTTCAACTATTAGGTATTTCAAAGAAGACGAGATGGCAGTCTGGATTTCTATCGATATTGGAATGACTATAAGAACGGGTTTGGTTTCCCTACTGCCGAGTTCTGGCTTGGTAACGACAGACTGTACACACTGACTAATCAACGACGTTATGAACTTCGAATTGACCTTGAAGACTTTGACAATGAAAACAGATTTGCCAAGTACGACAACTTTATCATCGGCGACGAATTCAGTAAATATAAATTAACTCTGGGCGAGTATTCCGGAACTGCAGGTCAGTACGCAGATTGTGTTGATGTATCTTTGCTCATCGGGCATTTGAAGTAAAATAACTCCTCCCGTGGTTACATTGAGGTTTTGATCATGAAGCCCACGATCTCTCAGTTACGACGCAAAGATCACGGCGTGTGTCTTTCCAAGCTAGCTCATTTTACCACCTAGCGAAAGGTTGTCTTGCAAATTAACACAGTGTTTTTCGACACTGTTAAAGAAGACAATTTACTGTAAATGAGCTATATTGCAGAGACCGATTATTATACGGTGAATTCTCACATAACGCACGTTTATTCAGCATTTCAGTTCAAAATGATTACGTCTGATTTCCCATTAGGAGACTCTCTCGGAAACCATAATGGTCAACGCTTCTCAACGAGGGACAGGGATCATGATGCCGTTTCGTACAATTGCGCCGTAACGTTCACTGGTGCGTGGTGGTATAAAAGCTGTCACGAGTCTAACCTTAATGGTCAGTACCTTGGTGGTGTAACTGGAGCATATGGTACAGGTGTTGTCTGGTTCCATTGGAGAGGCATCTACTACTCATTCAAGGTTAGCGAGATGAAGATAAGACCGATTATGCTAGAAGTGGAAAGCGAGAAATGAAGTGAAAAAATGTATTTGCATCAAATAATAAAAGAAGATGTCTGAGTAAAGTTGCATTTTCTGATTCGATAGTAGAATACGCTGAAGGGCTAATTTGAAATAAAGGATTTATCGCATTATGAACAGACACATTTGTCATGTATTCTTCACTTAATGTTGACAGCCAAGGCGAGGTTAACAAACCCATTACAGACCAAAGCGGCTAAGGTGGCTGGTAATAAGTTACACGACCCTGAATTTTGCTGTGAACGCATATGCATAGTTCTCGTCATCTTTAATTTTCATCAATGTTGTTGTGAATGACATTTTCCATTGAGGACACGCAGGGTTATCTAAACTTATCGGACTCAATCCTAACCCTCCTGAAGGAAAGTTTGGAAGCTAGTGCACGTGTGAAAATCCGACGGCGAATATTATGATTTGAACTTCCCTCAAACACGGTACATTTTTAAAGCATTGGTGTAGTCAGAAGTCTAAACTGGCAGAAGAGTTTTCATATATTTCTCAGCCAAACTCTTGCTGATTGAGTGTCATGCACATACACGGTTGCCATGGCATCTATTTTATTTTGTATTGACTGTCTCCATATGATATGCAGAGTTAAGTTGCTATGAATACTGATGGTGGGTTTCTGTGTCTAAGTCGGTACTTTTCATCGTCATATGGTTAAGCTGGCATAGAGTGACATAGGATGTGTGTGGAAATCATATCCCCTGAATAACTTAATTAGCTACAGTTTGATTTAAGATTGTTCTATGTTAAATATGAACTATTGCCCGTCGCTAGGCAAAGTTTAGAAAAGAAGAACCCGACAAAGCGGAAACTAAGGGAGGTTGTGAAATGTTTATCAGTAGTAAAGTAACGTGGGCAACTGGGATGAAGTAAGAATTTTACACCCCATTTTATTCATTTATCTACATGAAGCGAAGGAAAAATTAACCATCCATGTAACTAAAGTATGACCCTGACCTATATACGAACTCACGCACGCGCAGCAGTGCATTGTCCTGAACTAAGCGGGCAAATTCCCTGCTGAGTCACACACAACATGTTTATACATGTACGGGAAATTCCGTGTGAGTCATCACCATCAAACTAGCCTATATAAAGGAGCTTTTTTTTACCCCCGTTGTCAGTCAGTCGCGGAGTCTAGCTTATGTGAATTTTTCTACTGCATGACTGAGGTCTGAACTCGGAGTTCCTATCGGTGCGAACTTGTTCACCTGATAGATAAAATTTTAGTAATTTCCTCTGAACTTAAAATGTGACGGAAGACCATTACTTCAAATAATATGAGACGTTTCAGATGAATGGTACTGATATCTAAAGTGTTCACTCTTTTATCTCTACGTACAAATGTAGTTCCTAAGTCGTTCTCTATTCTATTCCCACCAACAAAACATTCAATACTCATTTCCCCTCCCCGATCTTTATCAATACTTATGATAATATCACAAGTTGTTCTGTTATCTGTTTTCATAGCGTAATATCCAACCAAATCATCAAACTCGTCTCCTGTAGCTAACTTTACACATCTAATGAGAACTGTACCATGTTGAAGTATTTTCATATTATCAGTCATCTGTTGATTTACTGTCTGTAAAGTTAATTCAGCTGCCTCATCACCAACACTTTTAAGACCTAGTTTCTTAAAGTTGTGTCCCAAAATAATCTAACTGGAACTCCGCTAGCTGTATACGAGCAATAATTCTCCCCCTCGTTTATCCACCTTCTTAGTGTATTATCTGCCTTCATTATTGTATTAAGAGGACTAATTTTAAGGTGAATCGGTATACCAAGAAGTGCAATGTATGGATTCGTAGGAGTAAGCCAACTACGAAAATCTAACAATTTATATTTGTTTACATTGCTATCAAAATAAATCACATTCGGAGTTCCTGGTGGTTCAGCAACACCACACTAATTTCACTATCCAATATATCTAAGATGTTACGCGGCACATTATAAGGCATGAATTTCTGACTAGCCGAATCCCATGTCAGAGCAAAAGGAGTAGGATCATTCGAAGCCTTTGTGGCGTCAATTACAGTTTCATCAATGTCTTTAAGTTCGGAAAATTCTACAGCATGCTCGTGGGGTGGCGCCGCGGCATTGGCTAAAACGAAATATTTTTCGCGGTCTTTATAACGAAGGACGTAATCCTTATTATGATTAGCAGCCATCTTAGTATTATTGTTAACTTTAACATCACTCAGATCTTCAAGCTCAAGATTTTGCATACGAATTGTACCTAGACCGAAGCCACTTGGATCAGACATACTCCGTAGGGACCTATATACAGTGAAAATTAAAATAATACCTTGTAATATACACAACCATGGCTTCAGCAATAGGAATGACAGTTCTCGGTGCTGTATTAAATGCAACGGCATTCACAGGAGGAAATATTATCGGACAAAAGCTTTCTGGTAATGGTGACGCTCTTATTGAAGAAAAGGTCCGACATGATAAAGCATTAGAAAAATTTGAACATGATCGCAACGTCTGGTCAGAAAAAAGATTACTACAGGCTGACTGGGAAAGAGAAAATCAGGCAAAGGATGCACATGCTGCGGTAGAATTAAGAGATACAGATGCAGAAATCCTAGAAGAAGCAGAAGCGGTGCAAAGCCGTTCCGAAGGGGCAGTTCAATTCTCAGATTATTATCAACCCAGTCCTGAGCAAAAGAAATATGAGATGATCTATATTGCTGGAGGATTGGTCGTGGGATGGTTTATCTTCCGATAGGGTTACACCGGCCCCGCTTCGGGACTACAATAATTCAATACAAAAGCTAATTGGCCAGTTATTGAAATCGATCATGTTCCCATCCTGATCCGTTATCCAGATACGAATTGAATTCATGTAATCTCCCCTTTTCTCAATGGCATAGAAATTGCTCCGTTTTAAAATCGTAAGTAACCTTTTCACTTATTTCTCTCGTATCCCGGATGGGAAGTATTTGTAAACAGTTCGATACTTTCCCCTGTATGTATCCTCCGGAGGCACCCGAACCAAATGAAACATAATTTCCAGTAACATCGACTACATCTGAATGAACTATATATTTAGTGACTGTTAAGAAATCCACTTTCTTCGGACTCATAGTACTTTTTATAACTGGGTTGTTCTCAGGTTTATCTGAAAAGCCGACGACGTTGGCGAAGCTACCTGTGGCATTGAAATAGACTTTAATATCTTTAGCCAAAGTTAGATAAACATGGTTTGTCGGCAGATGTTTTTCAAAATTAATTTTTTGCTTCAACCCGATTGCTTTGTTTAACGTATCGATATTGTAGTTACCTGGACGTATTGATTTAGTCTTCTTCGGTTGGTCACCTTCTTGATATTTTATTACATTATTCGTCGATGTTATGTTATGCCATGAATTATATAGTCCACACTCTAGCAGTCTTATCTTCGTAAACTGTGTCGTGTCAATGCAAGGGTAAAAATTAACAGTAACAGGTTCACCTGTTTGACTTTCAATCCAAATGATCATTGTTGTGCGCTGTTATATATTACTAAGTATAAATGTTCGATGAATATTATTATTACGAAGTATAAGGTTCTGCAGGAATAATATTTTTCTGTTCAAGGAGATCTTTGGTCGCAACCGCAGCAGCAGTCGCACCACCTAATTTTGCCAATCGAGTCAAATTTGGTCGACTTGGATCGCCAACCTCTATTTTCAGAAATTTGCTGGAGATCATAAGATATCCCATCGCAAGTCCTGCGATTACAATACCATCGTACATTGTGTTTACAACTGTTTTAATATCCATGATTGCTGACTAGTATATAAAATAGAAAAATAAAAAATAAAAAATATGGGGAGTTAATCCATCTCATACAATGTAGAGGAGCTGGGTCCCCCCTCCCCTGTCGGAACTGTTCCGGAGGGAGCTGCTACGTGCTCTGTTTTTTTCGCTTTCTGGGGAGGATCTTTCCGATCTGGACTCGATCGATTAACGGGACAAATATGCCGAGCACGCCCCCAATATAGCCCTAATGCAGTCAATGAAACTCCCACAATTCCTAAAACAAGATAACATTTATTATACCAGCGTGAGCTATCACACTGTTCTTTCATTGTAGGCGGTAGGTCTGCTACCGCATCGCTATCATTCCCTCCATTGCTTTTAGTTTCTTCTCCCTGTTTTGCCTGTTCCATTCCGCTAGTCGCTTGCCCGCAGCAACTCTCCCTGGATTCTTCGTCGGTAACGTCATTTTCTCTATGTTGCACTGTGTCGGAGGTGCCGGTGTTGGTGGTAGGATCGTCCCTGGTAGGATCGTCCCTGGTAAGGTCGTCCCTGGCGGAGCCGTTTGCTGAGTCGGTGAAGTTGAATCCATTTATTTCAGGTACTATATTAAACCCGATTTTTTTAAAATTTAAATGTTTACCCGTAATTAAACCGGTGGAAATTAGAGCAATCAGGGGCCCCCACGTGTAAGCTATCCGTCCTGATAATCGTTTTATTTCACTGTTTAGAATAAAATCCTTTTTAAGATCAGTGGCATAGTTATCTCGATCATCGATTGGAACTACCTGACTTATTGCACGGGCTCCTAGATCTATGAACTTTGAGTGATGGTATCACTTATAAGAGAACTGTATTTCGCTTCATAGACTTTAAAGGCTCGTGTTATGAATTCATCTTTCCACGTTTCCACTTCTCTAACTGTAAACTCCTTACCAAAAAATAACTTACTTTGACCACTTGCGATGACACAGAGTATTTTTTCACGTTTTGTCTCTATTATGGATTGAGCGTCCGAAGGCACCGAAGGCGCCGAAGCCCCTTCGGAATGCGCTGCCATATTTGCCGCTGCTGATGACTTTATTAAATTCTCCATTGTTTGCAGTATGTTATCTATTCTTACTAAAAATAAAAAATTCGTTTAAACCTGAATCCGAAATAAAGTATTAACATAGTCTGGAATGTTAGTACCCCTAACGTTCCGATAGGGATTCCGACAGGGATTCCGGGAAAATTCTCCTCCATTTAAATCTATATGTATATAGAAACACGAATAATGAGTACAGACTTATTCCCAGTTGCTTTTCAATTGAATAAGACGAGCGTACCGACAGTACAGCATTCTGATATTCCTTCCAAACCGGACGGGGGAATAAAACCTATTCTCATGGACTTAGAAATATATGTAACGCCGACAGAAAAATTTACTTTTCATCCTCGGGATGTGTTCAAAGATAACGTAATCACTCATCGATCAGCTAAAGAAAGTAATGTCTGGCTGGGCAGCCCAAAGATGAAATACTGGGACCAGCAACTGAATTTCGCTGTATGGTGTAGCACTACTGGTTGTGGTATATCATTCGCCCATCTCTTTGATAAGAAATTTCCGCCCCAAATACGATCATTCTGCCGTTTCCATGTATACTTTACAATACGTCGTATCCTTCACGAAATGGGCGTTGCACTTCCAGACGATACCCCCACCTTCAAAGCGGGCGACAATCCGTACAATCTCGTCCAATATGAACTTCTCTGTACAGAATTTGGAAATATAAGCCCAACGAAGTCCGACTTTCGATATCGAAAAGGTCAAAATAAAGGTCTTGGTTATGGATATGAATATTACACTAATCGTGGCCCTGTTCGACAGCCAAAAGCGATATACAACGGTCGGGACTTTTTCCTCTCCGCCGACGGAGGTGTTTTCTATACACATACAATTTTTGGAAAGAAAAAACACGTACTGTCCGACAAAGACCGACCGCACTACTATTTCTTCCGAAATGATGGATCGGAGGGACAATATAATAGTTTCATTCCTCTGACAGGAGACTCGGGACTAACAAAGGCCGGTCTCGCTCGCCTCAATGAAAGCCTTGAAGCCTACGTATATTGCATACTCGGCGCACAAGCTAATATTCGCAGTACCATAGTAGGCGATACTGGCAGCGCAGAGCAAGTCCGAAAAGAATTCGGCGTTCTCCTCGAAGATGAAATTCGTAATACCGACAAAGTAATCAGTTATAGGCGATATCAAGACACAATAATGAATACTGGTGTCAAACTTGATATGGCAGTTTCGCCCAATTTACTTCTCTTACCGTCTGAGATGGTCATTCTTTCGGGCCCGGCGATCTCAGGTTATAATAATGAATTGCAATACGCAACAGAATCTATGTCCTTCGGGGTGAATGGTGATATAAACACGGAAGTTCGAGAAAGTGCTATACATGAGATGGAAGGAGGAGGGGAGGGGGGAGATACTGTGAAGTGGCAGGACGAGCCCGGAGAGTCACCACCACCTCACAATGACACGACTCGGGGGCCTCCCCTCCCCTCCCCAGAACGGGCAGCATCTGCAGACCCTATTCACGAATATGGTAAAATTGGTTTGTTATCTTTAGCAATATTCATTACTATTGTAGGTACTGGAATAAAGTCACTAACTATATAGTTCATTCAGATGCTGTCGATGTGACTGGGTTTCATCTAACTCGAACCAGTAACTTAAAAGAACTAGAAGAGATTCATTAATTTACAGTATATAGATCCAGAGGAAATGTCAATATACGTAACCCCACCATTCAACATGATTATAACTGGACCGACATATTCTGGCAAACAGAATTTATGTTGGACCTCCTCACCGGTCCGTACTTAAGGAAATTCGAATATGTGATATTCATTTGCCCAACATTCATGAATAATAAAGCGTATAATAGAAGATTCATTTTCACCGATGATAATGTGTTTATATTTCCAGTCGGACTCGATGCAGTGGATGATACATTAACCTACGTGCATAAAGAATGGGCTGGAACGAACACTTTAATAATCCTCGATGACTGCGCCTCGTCCAAAGATATGAAGAAGCGCAGTAACGTTTTAGTCCAACTTGGTTTCAGCGCAAGACATGACGGATTATCTGTCTGGGTTCTGACTCAACAATATACTAGTATTAGTAAACCATTTAGGGAAAACATACAGATGTTAGTACTATTTTACACACCGAACAAGATAGACAACAAAACTATTATAAAAGAATATGGAATGGAGGTGTCAGAACGGGAAGCCGTGGGCCTAATCAAGCAATTGAAAAGTAGGCCATTCAGTAAACTAGTATTTCGTTTACGGAATCCGTACGACATAAAATTATTCGTATAATATAGCAATTATGGAAGCTGAAGCCGAAGGTACTCTTAGAGAATTATATTACAACCCGAAAACTGGTTTTGGAGGTGTACAAAAATTGTATGACGCAGCACGGGCCAGCGGACTGAAAGTGACCAAGAAAGAGGTGCAGGAGTGGTTAAAAACTCAGCTAACTTATAATCTACATAAACCGGTACCTCGTTCTCGTGGGGGTGGTTCGGGCGGCCGTCGCGTTTTGTAACATCGATAGACTCTCAATGGCAAGCGGATCTCGTGGAATTCCCTCCCCGTTCGCAAAAGAGAACCGTAACATTCGATACATGCTAACAGTAATCGATGTGCTCAGTAAATACGCATGGGCTAGGCCGATACAGTCAAAAACGGCAGATGATACGTTGCAGGCACTACAAGACGTGATTAAGAAATCCGGGAGAAGACCCGACAAACTTCAGACAGATGAGGGGCTGGAATTTACTAATCGAAAAATGCAGGGGTGGTTGGAGGAGGTGGGAATTCACTGGTTTCACACCTACAGTGACAAAAAAGCTAGCGTCGTTGAACGTTTTAATCGGACTCTTAAGACGATGATGTGGAAATACTTCACATATAAACAGACACGTGAATGGCTTTCTATTCTACCAGAACTTCTTGAGAATTACAATAACACCGTTCACGGAAGTATCAAAATGAAACCCAGGGACGTAACAGAGGAGAACGATTGGCAGGCATTTTATACACTATTCGGTCCTGAGTTGGCAGCTGGGGGAGTTAACCCTGAATTCAAGCCGGGAGAACGGGTTCGAATTACAAAATACAAGACCACTTTTAAGAAAGGGTATTTACCAAATTGGACAGAGGAGATTTCGTGGTTTCAAAAGTTGTGTACGCAGCTGGACTAGGAACGCCACCAGTTTACAAAATAAAAGATCTGAATGGAGAGGAAATACTTGGCACTTTCTACTCCGATGAACTTCAGAGCGCACCTTCAGAACGCGACGAGCTGTACAGAGTAGAACGAATTTTGAAGACGAAAAAAATTAGAGGAAAGAAATATTATCTGATAAAATGGAAAGGTTATCCAGAAAGTTTCAATAGTTGGGAGCCAGAGGAAAATGTTATTAGAACTTCGTAAGTTCCTGTCCATGGTACTTGTCAAGTACTACGTAAGTTCCTGTCCATGGTACTTGTCAAGTACTACGTAAGTACTAACGTAAGTATTTACGAAAGTTATTCAATAAGTACCATGGAAAAAGTCTTAATTTCTTGAAAGCCGAAAGTGTCAGTTTACCACCCCACTTCCACCCCCCACCTGGCCAAGTATTTATCATGTACTGTCGTAAGTAATGTTCACTTACTGCATCTTTTTCGGCCGTATGTGGATGAGGTGGTAACTCGGTTCCTGAACATATTAAGTTTGCAAGATCTTCAAAACGACTTCTCATGTTGCCATAGTCCGTTCTTTCGAGTCCCCCTTTTTCAGCTTTATCTATAAGTTCTGGTTGAAGTATAATGTACACAACTGACATGAGCCATAGACAAGTAACTTCAAAGTCCCTTTCGGAACCGTAGGGTTTCATAATGTCAAGTGCTCGTAGGTCAAACGAAGCATTATAAGCACACACAGATTCACAAGCGTTAAGAAGTTTGTGTAGGTTCTTTAGTGAGACTCGAGGTTGTTCTAGTTGTTCTTGACTAGGTGGGAAGTACGCTTTTTTCAAGTTCCTCCTCCTTGAAACCGTCTATTAAAAATCCCTGGCTGCCGCTATCGCGTGAGCTGCCCCATGCAATTCCAAAGTCAAAAGCTCGTGGATATTCTACTGGTCCGACTGTCTCGGTATCAATTGTTGGATTAAGTATATTCTTGAGAACGAGGGGGGTAAGAGCGTTCCGAATTACCAAACATGGAAGTCTGTAGTCGTGGCAAATTTCTAAGAAAGTCTGTTTGAACTTGTTGTGAATCTCTTCTAGTTCTTCTAAGGCGCCTATTTCGTACGACCTGGCTCGAGTCAACACATTCCGCCTGCAATAATCCCAAGGCATATCTTTGAATATGATAATGAAACTGGGTAAATGGTCAAATGCTCTAGAAACAATCTTTTTTTCTTCCGTTGCCACGCCCCGGATTCGAGAAAAAGTCAGATGTTGAATTATGGAAGAGTCACAAATAATGTATTGTTCTGAAGGGAGGGAAACCTCCCTCCTCCTCCCAGCCTGACATTGTAAACTAAGAGTATGTTCTATAAACTGATTCTGAAAATCGGCAATCGAAACGTGGCGCCCATTATAAAAGTCGGCAATGTTGCTGGAAAAACTAGTGTCAAATTCTGGTACGTGATACGGATCCAAATTTACTGCATCGTAACTCTTACCACTTCCAGTTGGTCCATTTATGAATATGTATGACATTTTAGTATACTATATCATAGAAAAAAATTTTTATTAAGATATATACGATAAGACAATGACAATCCTTTCTATTTCAACTGCAATAAAAATACTTGAAACCGGAGAAGAGAATATTCAAATCAGTGACGAAGGGAAACTCATATTTGGTGAATCTTTGGTAGATCCTATTATATATGTAGACAGTGAGCTAGAAGTGGTTTTCAACATCGGACCTAAATATGGATCCAACGATCCTGCTACATGCGATGAAATGTGTGTCCGTTGGCAACCGAGTCTTCAAAAGTTTACTGATTTAATAATATTCCGTACCCTAGGTGAAAGTTTCGATGCAAGCGGGGCTAAAAGTTATGCTGCAAGCCTGGCCGCTCACTCCAAGAATACTACCGGATTTTACAATCCATCTAAAGTGTATCAGAAGCGAGGGAGCGGGGCGCAGCCAGTGGCGTATTTTAAATTTCAGTTTAAAAGAGGGGGAGGGAGAGGGGCTCACGATTTCGCTACATGTATTGATATGGTTCAAGAAATTGACTGCGGTTTTAAAACAGTGAGTCCATTGCCAGTCCGAGAAAATCCTGCTATTGTACCTCGTAATATCCGAAAAGGTAGTAAGATAGAATTCTTAGCATTTAAACCGCGCTTAAGTAAGCGTGCTCTTTCTTTCACTGTTGAGAGGTTATTTTGTGCTGCGCCTAATAAACCAGAAATTCAAGATGCGGAAGAACTAGTCGACTTAGAAAGATTAGGCGAGATATATAAACAAATAAATGCTGCCAAAAATATTATAGTGGATTTTGATGACCTATCATAGAATAATTATTTTTTCATTTTAAAAATTTTTAGGATAGTATATATCATAAAGATTATTATGGCCCGTCGATTACATACAGCATTCAAGGGAGCAGTTTTACGAAAAGAATTTCCTGAAGTCAAGCGAGTCAAGGATATCGGGGAGCTGGTGGATATTGAAGGTATGGTTAAAGAACGAAAGATGTACTCTGTTTATACCGAAATGGAAGTCAAATTATCGGATCCGAAAACTGGTAATACACAACCGCGTTCATTGTATGTTAAATTAAATGATACATACACAAAAGATGTAAGAGGATCGGGATCGGATGTGGGGCAACAATTAATAGATCGCTACGATCGTATGCTTGATACAATTGAAAATGTTGAGGGTTCTGGTCTCGTTCTCGAGGAGATACTTAATTTTGAAGTAATTCTAGTAGAAGTTTTACTCGGGCTGGCCCGGGGGCTGGCGCAGTCCAACTTCCCAGATGGTTAAAAAATAAGCATTGTGTTAGCGATCTGGTGCTACCTTCGGGCAGCGAGAACTGTTTTCAATACGCCATCGTAGCAAGTTTAAAGTTGGCCGACCCCGAGTTTCGTGAAAAGAAATGTGGTCAGGTAAGGAGAAAATGGAATACGTACGCCCCATTTATGGCTGACTACTGTTGGGAGGGAATACCCACGCCCACGCCTGCCGATCTGACTGTATTCAGGCGCTTCGAGCAGCAAAATCCAGGCATCAAACTTCAAGTATTTCAGATCTACGAAAATGATCCCGCTCCCCCGTCCGACATAACTGTGTTATATAGTGCCCATTCCGAAGGTGAAGCCGATAGGAATCAAATAGCAAATATCTTACTGATAGTTGGCGAAGACGGCGGCCGTTCTCACTTCGTACCAATTACTGCGGAAATCGCCTTCGTAATTCTCGTACTAATCGAAAGAATGAGCGCAGACGGAAGTGTATTTGTATGGTTTGTAAAAGAGGTTTTAAGTCAACAGAAGAATTAGAAAAACATCAGGTATACTGTGGAACAGACACTGCCCAGCCAGATTTTCCTAAGGAAGTGTGTCAATTTGAAGGACATCGGAAGAAGGTTCCTTCTCCCTACGTCGTCTATGCAGATACTGAGGCAATTATTGAGAAGGGGACCGGCCGACACATTCCAATTTGTCTTTCGTATGTTATGGTGGAACGGGGGTGGGGACCTTCGGAACGAGGCCCGGGCCGACCCACTGTTTATGGTAAAAGAACATTCACAGGTCTCTCCTGTGTTACAGACTTTCTAAAGGATATGAAAGAACGGGCCGAGTATTATTCTAAATCGTATTATTGGAAAATAATACCGATGAGGGATCCTTCTAATTACCGGCGCGACGGATGTGATCCAGTCTGTATTGCATGTGGAGAGCCGGCAGGATACCGAGTAGTGAAGGAGGAGGCGACCTTCTATTGCGAAGGATGCCGGCCGTCGAGAACCATTCCTATCTACTTTCACAACCTCAAGGATACGATGGTTCTTTTATTTTGAAAGAATTACATGAAATCGTTACCGAAGGAGATGATGGGGGTTCCGGACCAGAGCCTAAAATCATAGCTAAGACGAGCAATGGTGGAATTATGGGTCTCTCGAAAACATTTATTTTTCACGCCTCAATTGTTGTTGATGGGAAGAGGGAGATAAAGAGACGTTTCTTTTCTATAAAGTTTATGGACAGTGCTCAGTTGATGATGGGGTCATTGGCGAAGTTGGCAAAAACTGTGCCGGAGGATGGGTGGACGGCGGCGCCACTTTCGTACCCGAACATTCAAAGGGCGAAAGGTTTCTTCCCCTACGAATATTTAGACTCGGTTGACAGATTAGAAGAGGGTGAGCTCCCGGAGAGGGGGGAATTTTATAGCGAATTGACGGAAGAGGGGATTTCTGAGTCTGATTACGAACATGCTTTGCGAGTATGGGACGAAGTTGGATGTAAGACGATTCGTGATTATATGGAATTCTATTGTGAGACGGATGTTCTCCTTCTTGCTAATATATTCGAAAATTTTCGCGACACATGTTTAGAAGCATATAAGTTAGATCCGGCCCATTACATGTCAGCGCCTGGCTTGACATGGGATGCTATGTTACTTTACACGGGTAATAAGTTTAAACTCATTCAAGATGCTGAGCAGATGACTTTCGTACAACGGGGAATACGAGGAGGTATCAGCCAGTGTAATATTCATTATTTACAGACAAATCATCCGGCTTACGCTGGCCCCGCCGGCGGGAATTACGATCCAGAGAAGCCGGTGACCGAAATAAAATATCTCGATGCAAACAATCTCTACGGCTGGGCAATGAGTCAGGCAATGCCTACGGGCGGACTTCATTGGATGACGATGGAAGAGTGGGAGGAATGGGCCGCCGGCGGAGCGGGGGGCGGAGCCGGCGGAGCGTGGGGACCTGGTTCCACCTTTCCACCAAGTTTTCTAGAAGTAGACTTAGAATACCCAGCCGAATTACATGAAGAACACAGCGATTTGCCATTAGCACCGCATCACTATGAATTTCCGAGGCAGGGCGGTCGACTGATTACAAGTGTGATGGATAGAGAGAGATACGTCTTACACTACAAGTTGCTGGAATTCTATCTTCGGATGGGAATGAGATTGAAAAAGATTTATCGGGTGCTTGCTTTCGATGAAGCTCCATGTCTCGCGAAATATATTGACTTTAACACTAAAATGAGGGCAAAGGGGAGGACAGATTTCGAAAAGAATTTCTATAAGCTGATGAATAATGCAATGTTCGGTAAGACAATAGAAGATGTTCGAAAGTACAGAGACTTTAAATTTGTTTCGGACTGGAACGGCACGGATAGTGGACGTAAAAGATTCAGAAGTATAATCCAAAGATGAAACATATAACTTTCATAACTTCCGAAGAGGATGGCGATTCCTGCGACAGTGCCCTACTGGAACTGAAAACGGATGAGCATAGATATGTAAAACCAGTTTTCATCGGCGCCGCAGTACTGGAACTTTCTAAGCTGCTTATGTATGAGACGCATTACAATTACTTTCGGTCCCAGTTCCCTGGAATACGATTAGCCTACATGGATACTGATAGTTTTGTTTACAGTGTGCCAATCCCGGATCCGGACGTAACTTTCAATGATATAGTCCGAGAAGATGTGGAAAAGAATGGTGAGAAGTCTATATATGATACTAGTGGGATGAGCGGCCCCGCCCCCAACTTTCCGAAGATTAATAAAAAAGTGATAGGTAAATTTAAAGATGAGTTGAATGGTGAACCTATTCTTGATTTTGTTGGCATACGCTCGAAAGTGTATGCTTTTCGAACTCCAACTTCGGAGACGAAAAAAAATAAAGGGGTGAAAGATGTTTGTGTTAGAAAACATTTGAACTTTGAAGATTATAAAGATCTGTTTGAAACTGGGAAGAAGCCGGAGCCGGCACAGTTTGTACAGTTTGTACGGAAAAAGGCTGGAGAAATCCGTAGTGAAAAGCGTAGTAAAATCATGATGGCGCCAAATGATATAAAACGTGTGCAGTTATACAATCCAGACACGGGCGAATGGTTGGCAGAAACATGGCCGATAGGACGGACGACGGGTCATGGTTAATATTGTAAAGACATTAATCTACTATTTTCAATAGAGACCAGGGCATCACTGATAACATAAATGTGGGCAAATATATTATCATTGTGAGCGTCATCGCCACCCCACTCGGTATCTTTCTTCAGGAACTCAAGTTGAATTCCGTCCTTTGTGTTCATTACTTTTAAACCATTTCCATGAAACTCAATATCTTTAAAACTACGCAGATCGATAAACAGACAGAATTTATTCTTCAAATAATCGGCCTCATCTATATCAATTTCACACCAATCTTTATCTTCAGCAAAATACCGTCGCACCTCTCGCCAAAATTGTCTTGGTATCATCTTCTGAGCGTACACTTTATTTGCAATGCCTTCGATTGATACAGACACAGATTCAATGGATGGGTTAAAGAAAAGTTCACTGTTCATTTCTGCCTGATTCTGATTTTTAGTGAAGAGTATAGCGATACCTCTAATGCTACGTCGTGGTACATTTATATTTTCATTGATAACCGTGTCCGATTCTTTGAATGGGATTGTTCTAAAATAATGTATATGCTCGTAAAGGTAACTTTTTCCACCGTTGTAATAACCAGCAGTTGACCTCGCGAGATCGAGGTCAGAAATTGTCTCGTATTCCATTTGAATGTTTTTTAATTTATAATTGTTGTAACAACCTGATTACTGACAAGTAATTGGGGGGCGGGTGCCAACGTAATTTCCCATTCAATATGACTCCCTAACGCTTTTGGATATGCAACTCCATGGCCTGTTATTAGGGGGTGAGTGAGACGAATAGCATATTTTGTTTTATATGTGTCGAAAAGTAACTTATCGCCCACGACGTTTTGATCTGCATCGGTCGAACCGCTTCTCAATTTTCTTAGATTTTCGTTCTGAATTCCGTACAGTGTCATGTTCGTTCTCTCCTTTTTATGTTTGAAGAGATCGCGATAACATTCAATAAGGTTATATTTATTCAATCGAAAAGTGTCTGACCCTCAAATGTGAGTTTCATACGCTCCACCAAATTTTTTGCAACATTTTGTACTACTCGGTTATATTCATCTCCCATTACTTCGAGATCAAAAACCAGGTCGAAAGTATCTGGAACTAAGAGTACTCCGCTTTCTAACTTCGGACATCGTATGATAAGTGTCTGGCCTGGATCTGCTTCACTTGGATTATGAGCAATCACGTGATGAGTTCTTTCTGACTTTGTTCCATTCGGTATTCGTTGGTGAAAGTCGGTGATAATGTTCTATCGTACCCCATTTTTTTGTGTAATGTATATAGTAGAAGAAAAAAAGAAAATAAATCACATCTTTACGTAAATATTTCCGTCTGCCTGAAAGATAAATCGATTGCCTGTGTCGCGAATCAATCGAAGAACCCAATATTCTTGGAGATGATGAGCCTCTTGGTCATCCTCAGTATCCTGGAATACAGCTATGAATTCTAGTCGCTTAAAGAATTAGTCTTTTGACATTCCTTCACGAAAGCTAATATGTTATGATAAAGATTATCATCTTTGAGTCGGACACCTGGATTTGCTCGAAGGATATGTCGATTTACTCATCGGAGTTTGCACCATTCCAATTCGACGGAGAAACCAAACAGGTCTTTATTTTTAGAAAGAAACTTTGCAATATTCTTTTCACCAAACATGTTGATGCCGTAGGGGAGTGTCATATATTAATACATAATTTTATTTATAATGACTAATGTTAAACCAGTTAAAAATATCCATAGCTGTTCTCCGACAAATCCAACCACCGATCCTGCTGTTTTTAATAGAAAACTGACGAGGGAGCCGATTAAACCTGGTATTGCAGCAGCACTTTTTGCGGCCAAGGTTTTTAACCATTCGCCAAATTGCTTTACAATTTCTTTCGCTTTTGTATATACTTTGGGCGGACCTGAACCTCCTGCGTTTGCTCCTCCTCCCCCTGCTCCCGCTCCTCCCCCTCCTCCTCTAGTCACAGCCAGGGCAATTGTTGATATTGTCATTCCAAGGGCAGTCAGTATTGCAGCGATTGTAATACCATTCCGTTTAAATAACTCTGTCAGCTTCAGCCTGAGTGACAATTCTGGATCGGAAATTACATCACGAAGAGACCTAGTCGTAGCCAGTCTTTCATGTGCCCCACTGATCATATCAAGTTGTACTTCAATTCGATCATCAATTTTAGCTAGTCTTGTTCTGAGTTCAGGTGTAAGTTCTGTCTGCTCTAACAGATTTTCTCTTTCACTGTAAGCTCATCAAGACGCATATTTGCCATCTTTAATTCATCAACAAAAGCTCTATATTCAGGGTTTAGATTGTTCCATTGGTCGATTTATTTTCAAAAGCTTTTATTTTATCTGCATTACCAGAAGCATCTCGCCGTAACTCTGTCAGTTTATCTTTGTATATACCCATGTCTTCTGGCGTCATCTTCTCAGCCGGTATTTTATCGGTTATCACATCTTCAGAATGCAATTCACGACTCACATTTTCGGACTCACTATAATTATATACTTTCCTTACAAATTCAGATCCTCCTTCTACTCTTTTTACTGTCTCGAGTGATCTAAATCCACGTCCTGTAGTTTTTGATAGCCTGAGGTTTTTATAATACAGCTTTCCATCCCTAATCTTTGCATTCAAAATAATTCGTTTCATGCTGCTTCATCAGTAATATTATTCTCATTTAAGAATTTTTCAGCCATTTGTATTTCGATTGTTACTCTCTGTCTAGTCGAAGGATCTACCTGCGGGCTCTTCGCGCTTGAGCTATCCCGGTAAGGATCGACTTCTGCAAGGGCATTATCATCGTCTATAAAGAATGTTTCAGCAGTAGCGTCATCATCATCATTTACATTTGCATCATCTAAACCCTGGAGTGGTATATCTTCTCCTCCTTCTGCCATATTGTATTTCTATATTACTACAATTATTTTTTATCATCCCTTACATATACAGTAAAAAATGCACATCTCAGTTGTTGAAAGCGTTGAACAATTGGCTGATTACATAGAAAGAACAAGTGCTGCATATCGACGAAGTTATAAATTAATGGGTCGAATTGATATGGCTCTCAATATTACTAAGGGAATTCTTGTAAGTTCTGCTGTAATAGCAGCAATTCCAACAGTTCCGGTACTGTTAGCCTTAACTCCTATACCTGGTGTCGTTATTGATGTAATACAAGGGAAAACGGGTGTAGCAAAGAGACGAGAGAAGTATAAACATTATTACGTTCAATATAAACAGCTGCTTACACAAATACAAGAAAAAGCTGCAACAACAGAGGCTCCGGGGTCAGAACTTATTCAGAACATATTTCATCAGGCGCTAGAAATTCAAAAACAAGAAGGATTTAGTCCACCTCTGGAAAGATATTTAAGACATTATGGATTGAATGGATATGAAATTTAGTTCGTACCGATAGGAACTTCGTGTTCAACATCAGCTAGACTCCGCGACCGGCCGGCCGGACTGACAACGGGGGTCCTTTATATAGGCTAGTTTGATGGTGATGACTCACACGGAATTTCCCGTACATGTATAAACATGTTGTGTGTGACTCAGCAGGGAATTTCCCCGCTTAGTTCAGGACAATGCACTGCTGCGCGTGCGTGAGTTCGTATATAGGTCAGGGTCATACTTTAGTTACATGGATGGTTAATTTTTCCTTCGCTTCATGTAGATAAATGAATAAAATGGGGTGTAAAATTCTTACTTCATCCCAGTTGCCCACGTTTACTTTACTACTTTTATCCATCGTGTATGGTCAAGCGAACATTCATATAGAACACTTTGAAAAGACCGTTGATGGAAAGCAAAATCATATATTACATCTGAAGTGGCGAATGATAAGACCAAGCCAGTGCGCAAAGCTTATCAAACAGGGTACCCATCGATATATTTCATATTATGATTTCTGCAAATGGCAATCACCAAATTCATCATGAATTATAGTACGGCATGAGATTTCTATCTACATTTCATAGTTTTATACTTTGGGATGGAAGTTAAGCGTTTCAGTTGTGCCATGCATCCGTCATGATAACTATTTCACAAAGAAAGACCACGCCTTACAGTACTTCTTCTGTTAGCTCAATACAACCACCGTTTCCATCATTGATCAAAGTCGTAACTTTAATTAATTCCATAGGCGGACTGCTCAGGGATTTTTTACAGTGTAATTAACAGACAAACAGACGAGCAAACAAACAAATGAAGCATGAATCGAGTATTTCGGTGGAGTTTGTCGCTCGACGTAAAGAAATCCCAGGTCTGTCATTACATGTGATGTTTTTCGTACAAATTTTGTCGACATTGTTGTAGAATTCTCCAATTTTGGAATGCCATAGAAAAGTGAAAAAAAGGAGCAATGACATGTTACTTCTTGTGTATTTGTGCGGCAACATTAAATAAGGGAACAGATGTGATGGTGGAGACGTTGATGAATAATTTCGCTGCATTTTAGCTCATAGGCTGACGCTTATCAAGTCGCCATAAGCTTCACTATTCCGTCTTCTAGAAACATGATTCAACGCGCAATGACTGTTTTATTACTGTGCAGGATTCCTTGGTAGACAAGTGAGGCAAAATTAATACCTTTCGGACGAAAATGACTTTAATTCATGTTTTAAACTGGGAACTTACCTAATATACGTATAAACAGATGATGTCAAGGTCACCGCACCTATACTCACAGTCTTCCTGATTTAACATCATCAGTAATTAGTTGCAATGTTCACTGTCTTACACCTCCAAATAGAATGTAGGTGATGCTGAAACAGTGCAGTTCTCATTCATGCAAAATCACCGGAGAAGGGTTTACATGATTAAGTTGGCGGACCTTGCAGATGTCATTTCAGTGTTGATATTTCCACCCCGTCCATAAGCTTACTAGCAACTGAGAACAAAGTAGTTTAAATGTGTAAATGAAACTTTGGGGATGCTCTTATAAATGTATAAAACAACGCCAAATTTATAAAGCAGCTTACAATAAGGCTTCCTCAAACAGCTGTGGGTCCATAGCTGTGGTGCGTACTGACGGGGTTCCTGCCTTTTTAAGTCGTAAAAGTCAAAACCAGCCCGTAAAAGGCAGGAATGCCGTCTGTAGGCACCATAGCTATGGACCCACAGCTACCTCAAACAGACTTAGGGGGATTTATTCAATTTCGTTAGAGTGCTTACATTCTAATACTAGTATCTTCCTACTTTAATAGGTTGGTCGCTAGAAATCGTTTGATCACGTTGATGAATGAGCTAAGTGAGGACACAGTCCCTTGGTGGGCTTTTCAGCTCTGGGACTATTCGCCCCATAGACGCTTCTGTACACTCGTCTATGGGGCGAACAGTCCCAGAGCTGAATAGCCCACCAAGGGACTGTTGTGAGGAGGGCTCTTTACGTGACAGAACAATCATGGGAATTGTCCGATGTAACCACAGGGAATGGAGTAATCTTGTTGTTGTTGTTGTTGTTGTTGTTGTTGTTGTTGTTGTTGATGGTGATGATGATGATGATAATGATGATGATGACGATAATAAAAAATATTAAAAAACAATGTGTCATTCCTTGCTGTTGTTTGTCGATGTTGTAGATAATTGTAAAAGCAAACTGTAATCGTGACCAAAAAACGACGTAGGTCGATCTATCGGCATACCAATGGGTACAAATTGTGCACCCTTCTTGCAGACTTATTTCTGTATTCATATGAAGCAGAGTTCCTACAGTCTCTCTACAAAGCAGGGTCTAAAAAACTTGCAAGGCGCTTTAACAACACGCACAGATATATCGATGATCTGATTAGTCTAGACAATCCAGACATATCAAATTACTTACATAATATTTACCCTGATGAGTTGGATATCAAAGAAACAACAGAGGGTAGGAACTCTGCTTCATATCTTGATCTGTTCCTACAAGTGGGTACTAATGGGCTACACACTAAGCTGTATGACAAAAGGGATGATTTCGATTTTGAAATCATAAATTATCCCCACTTGTCAAGTAATATTCCATCTGCACCTGCTTATGGTGTGTACGTGTCTCAACTTCTCAGGTATTGTAGGGCTTGTAATTCCTACACTGATTTTCAACTGAGACACAGCTCATTGGCATCAAAATTACTGAGACAAGGATACACAACAAAAAGACTCGTTAGGACTTTCAAAAAGTTCTACGGTCGATATGACGACATTGTGGCCAAATATGACACCTCGGTCACACAAATGATTAACGACAGCATTCCCGGCTTTGACTTATTACAGTGATTCATATCCTGTATCTTTTCATACAATATTTAGGCCTAGACATTTTTGGGACCAATCCTGTCGGGTGTAACATGCTAGCAGGGTACGCTTACCCATTCCGGACACCTGGTACCACCACTAATTATCAGTGGTTCAGGATGGTCCTACTTAAATTTGTAAATCACAATTGTCCCATTGACCTGTAGTCCAGTCAATCTACGAGATTTTGGCACCTAACCCACCACAAATTGCAACAGAATTTTTTTCTTCAGAATGCATTTTAGAGAGGTACCCAGAACAATATATTAAAAGTTTACTCGAATCCACCTTGGGGAAATATGCCTAATTTGCATAAATCAAATATGGCGGCCAACCATCCAACAAAATAACATAATTGGCCATATATTACATGTTGAACAAGCTATTTCAGTGATTTCAAAGTCTGAAACTAGTTATTTGGCCCAGGGAATCATTTTGGAGGTATAATGTTTTATATAGGCACTTCATTAATTTGCATAATTCCAATATGGCTGCCAACATTCCTACAAAATACATTTTCGGTCATAAACAACGTATTAAACCAGCTATTTAATTGATTTTTAAGTCAAAAGTATGTTTCTTTGGCATGGACAAACGATTTTCGAGATGCAATGATTTGCATAGGTACTTCGTTAATTTGCATAAATCAAATATGGTGGCCAATAAACCTGCAAAAGACATTTTCTGTCATATACTACGTATTAACCCTTTGAGCGCCAAAGTCTATTTTTTATATCAACTTTATAAAATGTAGCAGAGTCAATTTTTGTGCTATTTGCCAAAATTTGACACAAAAACCGTAGCTGATGAAAAATGTATCCATTTTGTCCAAAATTATGAAAAAAGTACAGAAAAGTTGACAGAAATTGGTAAAATATTGCATTATAATTTTGGTGTAAAAATTACAGCAGTCAAAGGGTTAAATAAGCTATTTCTCTGATTTCAAAACTAAAAGTATATTTCTTTGGCATGAACAAACGATTTTCGAGATGCAATGATTTGCATTGTTACTTCGTTAATTTGCATAAATCCAATCTGGTGGCCAATATACCTACAAAGGACATTTTCTGTCATATACCACGTATTAATCGTTTGAGCTCCGAAGTCTATTTTTATCAACTTTGTAAAATGTTCCACAGTCAATTTTTCTGCTTTTTGCCAAAGTTTTGATAAAAAACTGTTGCTGATGGAATATGATATCAATTTTGTCCAAAATTATGAAAAAAGTACAGAAAAGTTCACAGAAATTGGTAAAATATTGCATTAAAATTTTGGTGTAAAAATTACAGCAGTCGAAGGGTTAAACAAGCTATTTCAATGATTTTAAAGTTAAAAGTATATTACTTTTGTATGGACATACGATTTTGAGGTGCAATGATTTGCGTTGGCACTTTGTTAATTTGCATAAATCCAATAGGGCGGCCAATATACCTACATTTATTGTCCTATATCATGTATTAAACAATCTGTTTCAGCCATTGTGAAGTTTAAATATATTTCTTGAGCATGAAGAAACACCTTTGGGGGTTCAGTTTTTTTAAAAGACACTTTGATAATTTTCATAAATTAAATATGGTTGCCATATAATGTCCGAATGGCTTCTAATATAAATAAGGTTCTGGTAGAGTTTTAAGAGCTAGGAATATCAAGAAGAAACTGTTAAGATGACACTGCACCCAACACACCGTATTTTGACCAAAATATTTTTTTTTGCAAATATTTATCCAATTGTGATTAATTTGTTAAGCCAAGATTAAAAATTGGTTAAGTTCACTTTTTAGCTGGCAAGCAGTCGTAAGTTGCATGATATAGTGTTAATGTATGCAAATGTATGCTAATCACCCGATTTCCTGCTTCCTTTTTTCCAATTTTAAGATTTTCAAAGAATTTAACTCCAGTGCAGTCTGGCTGGGTCAAATATTCTGAAATTTTCACATTATGTTCTTTAAATGCGATATAACAAAACAATTATTTTGTTTTGCAATAAATGCCTACGTTTTGAATAAGATTTTATTTTGCTTATCATGATTTTAAGAACAGTTTCAATTGTCATTCTTTAAGCCCATGCCATTTTAGAATGAAGATAGATAATGAAAAATAAACTTGTCGTTTTTTTCTTCATATACTCTGAAATATTACACTTCACAAAATAGTTTCTATGGGTTTCCTTGTCATCTTAGATAGGAAATATTCCTTTGAAAAAACTGTATTGGCAATATGCAGCCTCACCTTAAGTCCTTGAACTTTTTAAAATTAATTTTCTTTTAAATGTCGAAAATATACTATAAATTTACTAACAATAACGATCCATTTAAGAATGCAAGTTTATTTTAATATGTGTCTGTGATACCTGAATTGGTTAAAATACTCCATAAATATATTGTATTTTAAAAAAAGTGTTAAAGTGAATATGAAGGACTTACATATGACTTCCGAACGGATTAAAATACATATATGTTTATGTGCGTTTACTAATGAGATGTAAGAAAGCCATGCAATTTTAATTATTTTGTGATTTTTGTACATATGACAACCGTTAATGATTGTTAGTTGTCTTATAATAACCTCTTTCTGAATATAACATTGGATTCATATGTTTACGGCATTACTTATGCTTTTATAAACACGATAAGAACTCATTTGGGATAATTGGATTTTCATATCTTTCAATTTCTCAAAAATGTTAGGTGCCGTACAGCTGAATGTTGCAATATTGCAAATTACTCATAAAAACAAGTGTGTAACGTAAAACGAAAAGCAGATGAGATTAAATTTGTAGATGAAATTGCCATTACTTCGCCATCCAATTATCCAAAATTAGTTCCAATCGTCTTTATATGTGTTTTATACTGTGTCAAAACATGTAATCATCAATGTTTACCTTTTTAAAAAATGTGGCGTACAAAATATTTAGTTTTTGCTTTAGACTGAATCCCCTTCTTAGTGACGAGTGCATCTTATAATTTGGTACATCCCTTATTTGATAGGCAAAAAGTCATCACATATAACAGCAAAAATACAATAAACACAACAAAGGTAATAACAACGTAGAAACAAAAAATAATGCGACCAAAAATAACAAATGCCACAATACAGATAAATTTTGTCAGACTCTTAAAAACTTGATCAACACACAAACTCACAAAACTTGAAAACTGCATGCTTAGCAAAGGCTAAAAATTAATTCAAACAACTCATCAGCCTAACAGAATTCAACTGTTACACGATACAAACATGTACATCTGGAAAAATGACACTTGGAAAAATGACTCATGATGTACTTGTTTGTATTGTGTAATAGTTGGATTCTGTGTTTGGATTAATTGTAAGACTTTGTTAAAGCATGCAGTATTCAGTTTTTTGTAAGTTTGTGTGTCCTTAAAGTTTTTATGAATCTGACATTGTTTGCAATAGATCAAAATTTTAATTTTTGTGTATTATGGCATTTTTTATTTCGGTCATATCATTTTTTCTGGTTTTTTTTAGCTTTGTTGTATTTATTGTATTTTGCTGATATGTGTGATGACTTCTTGCCTATCATCTAGGGGATCTTATAAAGATGCAATCATAAATAAGACGGCGGTTCAGCCCAAAATAAAAACTGAAGATTCTGAACACGTCTGTTTTCGACATTAAACATTACAGATTACATATTTTGACTCTGTACAGTGTTAAACACCCACACAAATTACAAAAATGCCGTACACAGATGAATCTGATGTTATGTTCATAAAGAGAATATATTATTCATAAGACTAACAATCATTAACAGTCGTCATATATAGAAAAATGTCCAAGGACTTAACACTTTCTTCTTGATAGATTCCTTAAAACTATACCAAACCCGTATTTATATCAGAAGCTATTAAGCAACGGGCCATTTATATGGCAGCCATATTTAATTTATGCAAATTATCAAAGGGCCTTTGTAGAAATTGAACCACTAAAAGTGTTTCTTTATACCCAAGAAAAATATTAAATCTTTAAATCACTGAAATTGCTTGTTCCATGCCTGGTATATGACTGAAAATGTTGGCCACCATATTGGATTTATGCAAATTAACAAAGTGCCAATGCAAATCATAGCATCTCGACAAATATTTGTCCATGCCAAAGAAACAGACCTTTAAATTTAAAATCACTGATGATGGTTTAATACGTGGTATATGATGGTTTAATACGTGGTATATGACCGAAAATGTCTTTTATAGAAATGTTGGCAGCCATATTGGAATTATGCAAATTAATGAAATGCCTATATAAAACATTATACCTCCAAAATGATTCCCTGAGCCAAATAACTAGTTTTAGACTTTGAAATCACTGAAATAGCTTGTTTAACATGTGATATATGACCAATTATGTTATTTTGTTGGATGGTTGGCCGCCATATTTGATTTATGCAAATTAGGCATATTTCCCAAGGCGGATTCGAGTAAACTTTTAATATGTTGTTCTGGGTACCTCTCTAAAATGCATTCTGAAGAAAAAAATTCTGTTGCAATTTGTGGTGGGTCTAACCCTATTTTGACTGGACTAATGGTAATATATTACCTTGAATGGAAATGATTATTGGACCAGTTTAATGTCATATTATTATCGTCATCATCATCATCATCATCATCACCATCATCAACAACAACAACAACAACAATAACAACAACAACAACAACAACAACAACAACAACAACAAGATTACTCCATTCCCTGTGATGTAACTCTGCTTTATGTTACCTGAATGCTCCTCTTCATTTCGAGTTCTGAACTCACGTAAACAAACTGGCTCATCTGAAAGGGCGACCTCAGTAAGTTGGGTTCTAATACCGTTTCGTTTTTATGTTTTTTTTTATATTTACCGCCGCTGCATGCGCTAACGCGTATGGCGCTGTCAAACCGTCCTATGACGTCACGTTTGCCGCCATCTTCGAAGGGAGACAGAGGGGGAAGGAGACGTGCGACGGGTACGGCTAAATGACAACAATTTGATCGGGTAAGATACGGGATTTACTGTATATTTATTTCTATATCGTTCGAAAGGTTAACATCACATGAAAACCATGGCAAGAACAGGAAAGTTTCACGTAGATGACTGATGTTGACTGCACCATGCATGGTCAGTGGTGCTGAGGTGGCATACTGATAGGCGAGGGGCGTGAAAACATTGCATTACAATGTATAGTAATTTGCAAACAACTTCGCGGATCTTTCACTGACTTGATCTTATCCTCGGTGGTAGGTACTGTATTACAGGAGTGATAGGAACCAGATACTATACGCGAATATTCTCGAACATTGAAATGCACCGCTTTTGTCTTCATAAGTGCACTTCCACTTGTTGTTTTTGCATCCCATACGCGCTGGCGTCGACTGTCGCGTGTATCCTGATGACATTCATGTGCACACAGCTTTGTGGAGGGACCGTGATGTGCATCTCTGAGGATTTATACCGGTTCATGCTCACGGCGGTGGGCAGCGCTGTGCAGTGTGCTGCAGCCACCCGTAGTCTACCAGTACCACTCCTGGCCCCGAGTAGCTGCAGTACTGTAGTTCGAGGTTTTGACCGGATGTTATGGGTCGGACGGCAGAACCAGACAGTACCCCAAGTTGTGCTGGGGCCCTTACCTACACTCCTCCAAACAACACAAACACCACGCTGAGGTAAAAAAAAGAGAAAACACAGCCAGAGCAGTTGTGGGGAAATGGATCGCAACGACAGTACATCATCATAAAATTATAATATATACAACAAGTCCACCACACTCAAATTTGAGATAGGCTTTCGATACTGGTTTCTCTGAACAAGCAGTAGGAAGTTCAAAGCAGTCTGTTAATAGAAATGCATAGGTAAAACCCACAAGCCACAAAATGCAGCTAGATACAGGTTGTAATAGTGATGGCGGTAGCTGTTGCCCCGCGAACAATGCTGTTTATTCGCTGTGTTATATAGCCTCCCATCACATGCATCACAGCCCTGCTGACTGCTATAGACAAAACTGGTGACCGCGGTCCCAATTTGGACAGTGCAAAAAAAACTTCTTTTCTAACAACTTTTGGCTGAAATCAACTCGATTCTGATCTCTACCTACACTAATTACTCAACCGCTCACAGACTGCAAACAAGTTTGCTCTCGTGATGTCCCAAACCGTTAGTTTTACAATGATGCACGGTCAAGGGCCCAGTGGCCAGCCATAACCACAGTCCCTTTGTGCATGAACGTATCAAATGGCGAGCTAACAGTTTGGGACGTCGCAAGAGCAAATTTTTAAAAACACAAACAATATGACTGAAGTAAACTGAACATGAATATTCAAAATAAAATATGTTTTGTAAACTTTTCCTTTGCCTTACAAATCTGTTGGTTCATACTGGCCTTTTTTTCTGTATGTGTTCAAAGTCCTTGATGATAACATGATAACATTCCACCAAAGACTACCAGGTAACCTCATAGTTACATAGTTTGTTTTGTTTATTTGATCAACCACAAGTGCTGTCTGGTAATGCCACATGATATCCTCATTGGCAGTTTTCCCGCCAAATTTCCCTATAATGGACTGATCGGAATGCACTGCCCACTGTCAGGCCATGAGATTGATGATCCCCAGATGCCATACTGGTAGAAACGGCAAAAACAATTCCTGCTCATTACACAGCAGGGTGCTTCCACCAAGAGGGACCAATTTCGGCAGGGCAAGGAAACTTTTTGTCCAGTTGGCAAAAGCAATATTGAATTAGTAAAACGTCTTATCATCATGGATAGTTTCTCCTGAAGGTAAAAAGAAGTTACATAATAACAAGAATAGAAGTAATTGAAGACTGGTATTAAAATGCCAATTTGACTGCCACACTGTTACACCTATAAAGCACCACTTAGTAGCCATTGGAAAGTAGCTATTGGCAGCCTGGTAGTTTGGTAGCATTGTGATGCAATATTACACATGATGATCAAGACCATGTTCATTAATAATAGGTGAAATATCTTGCTCATGTTCTGTGTGAGTCACAGGTTTGCTCTTCAATACATACTTGCTGATCAATCTTTTTTGTGATTTGAAAATTTCCTCTAAATTTGTAGAGTAGTTTCCATGCTGCCAGTGATACTTTTTTATTCAAATTTAGAAAAATTTCCTAAAAACTGCATTGCCCCATTGTTTTCACTTCAGGGGCTATGATAAGATGCAAATAAATGCCACACACCTCAAGTGGTCGTGCCATAATAAACATTCCTTTAAGGATGTACGATCGGAAAAATATAAGCGTACTGCGCCGATTTCTGCGCAGAAATGTATCCATAGTAACCACGCGCGCATAGTGACGTTCCGAACGTTTTTGCGTTGTACAAAATGTCGTCTGCAGGTAAAGGAAAATCACGTCGAGAAAATGTTCAGCGTGCCCTCAAAACACGCTGGAAGGAACGAGAATTCAGCAAAGAGATAAAAAAAAATGCAACATGACTGTAGCCTGTACAGCGTAAGTCAGAAGTGTGACGTCTGATTCGCTATACAAAAGCAGGTCGTGGTTATAATTCCAATGATAGTGTCGCTAGTAGACTAGACCTACCGGAGAATGGAAGAATGGCCGTCGCATTGTCGATTTGAGTGAACTAGCCGAAAATCTTGACACTTGTGTCAGTTGCGGGCTTGCCTTTACGATTGTCATCGTGTATTGGAGAAACGTCAAGTTCACGGCCTCAGCTCCTGGCTCCACGTAGTGTGTGACAACTTAGTCTACTTAGACTGCATCGAAGTCAACCTAATCCCCACCGATAAGCGTCACGGCAATAAATATTACGCGATTGGTATGCTGTATTATATATTGACTCTAAAAATTAGAAGAACCTAAAAGTCTTTGCTTTGTTCTGTCATTTCCCTCTCATTAAAGTTTACAGGTAGGCTTGAATCATAACCATGCCTGGACAAGGCCACTGCAGGTAGCCCCAGGTAGCCACTGCAGGTCAGCAGCAATTGAAGAGCGCCCTTGCGCGACGAACTCGAGAGAGTACGGTTTATCGCTAGAACCTGTAAATCCTAGTTAGATTTTGCAAAATTTGAAAAATCGAGCTCGGTGACCTACTAAACAAAATGTGGTTTTGAAAAATTCACAAAAAGAGCTATTATTTGGCAAAGTTTGAGAAAATTGACATTAGTAGAAACTATCAATAATTAATAAATTACCCTCTCCCATTCCTAAAATTTGGGGCATATTTGTTGCAATTTTGGTTAAAAAATAAATATGATGACTTTTTAACTCAATTTAAATGTAAGTAAAATCTTCACACTTGCTTAGGTTTATAATTTCTTTATTCTTTTACAGTGTAAACGTTAAAAATGCAATCATGATATAAATATGAAAATGATGACCTGTTTTATTGATTTTTAGTGATTTTGTGAAAAACCGTGAATTTTTAATGTCATTTTGTAAAAAAACAAGTGCGGTGACCCCATGTTTTTTTCCCAGTTTTGGACTATTCACATATGTAGGTATTCAAAAATCCCCATTTGAAAAAATTGACATTACTTTTACTTTTTCCGATCGTACATCCTTTAATGGTGCTGTATTTTTTCCCACCAAAATTTCACTGTAACATTTTACCAATTTCCATGATATTTTCTTTAATTTTTTTGATAGTTTTGGACCAAAAGGACATAACTTTTCATCGGCTACAATTTTTGACCAAATTTTGGGAAAAATCTGAAAAAAATTGTTTAGAATTTAAAACAATCATTGATATTATTTCCATAAGGGCAACATAAACTGACTCCAAATAGCTCTCAAAGGGTAAATAAGAAATAAGCATTTACAGGCTTAACTTATCAATGTCACAGAGGTCGCGTTTACGCGTAAATCACGCGTATTTGACGCCGAAAATATTCATTTGACGCGAAAATATGAGTTGACGCGTCAAGCTTGACGCGCACATCGGCCGCATGAGACGTTCAATTCACGGCTTGCCACACTCACGCAGTTGACCATAGACCACCAATATGGAGTTATATCCATTGAAATCAGCCATGTTTGATTGACAAATGCACGTGCACGCAGACATTGAATCTGTGAAATTGTATCATATTGTATTCTTGTCGTTACAGTATACATAAAATTAGAACCCCTTGTTTTGTCTTGTCACAAAGGAGACTGTATAGTGATTGAAACATTTTAGCTCAGTGGGTCACATGAGCGTCGATACGTCGCTACTTGTTAAATACCCCTTGGCAGAAGTGTGGGACGAAGCAAGGGCAACTAGGTGAGCAACCCAGTGGACTTTTGTCAAGTACAAAAATTTACGATGATACGAATAATTACTACGTTGTTTTGGCGACCTGTCATGACCCCATAACAAACTTCGATTGTTTATCTCAGATCTGATTCATTATTTCATCGCTCATAATTGTTGCAGTTTACAAAAAAATTAGTGCAACCGGATTTTTTAAATACTATTGGATTGAAATAATAGATTACGTCGACTGAGACTGAACCAGCTTTGTATTAAACTGAGGTTCGATGAGCGACTTTTACGGCGTCGGATCGTGTAAGCACGTGGAAAACCCCACAAAGATTGCAACATTGTAATAAAGGACGTCTTTTGACCAATATGACATTTAACGGATCTCGCAGTCACAGATTCAAACGAAATTGTTTGTTAGTAGTGAACAGAGAATTATTGAAGCGATGTCAAAGAAAATTCAATCCAGTTTATTTTCCTTCAATTTCGGCCCAGCCCGTGAACGGGCGGCACCGGCTCCAGACAATGACACGCCACAGTCACCCGAACCTGGCTCGGCCTCTGGCATGTCCAGCCAAGAGGTCGCAAGCAGCCCTCCTGAGAAAAGAGCAAAATCCGCGACGGCGAGAAAGTACCGACCCGAGTGGGAGACGGAGTTCGTGTGGTTGAAAAAACAGAAACTGAAAATTGACGGCCATGAAGTCGATCGAATGTTTTGCTCTATATGCCGTTGCAGTGGAATGAATAATGCTTTCACAAGTGTTGAAGGATGTGGCGACCTCCAGCGATCGGCGCTCACACGACATCGAGAAAGAGAAGATCATAAATTGCGGTAAAATCTAAGCCGCTGAAGTCACGCATGGAAACCGTCGTCAAGCAAAATGCTGATAGGAGAAAAGATTCGCACGCTGGCATGATTCGTACGGTATATATGATGGCAAAAAACGAAATGGCAGATGATTTGTTTTCATCACTTATCGAACTTCAGCTACAAAACGACTGCAAGGCACTATTGGAGGCACCCCTGTACAAACACCACAGTAGCGTTTCTGAAATGCAAGAAGCAATCGCTTATGTTATAAACGAAGATCTTCAACGTGAAATTAACGCCAGTCCGCTAATATCAGTCATAGTTGACGAGACTGTAAATGTGACCATTGATAAAAAACTTATCGTGTTTCTGAGAATTATTGCGGACGCGAAACCGAAGAACGTTTTTTCGGGTAACATTACTATCCCAGCTGGTAATGCGGAGACAGTGACTGCAGCAATTTTCGCAGAGCTTGAGCGACGAAACATCGATTCAAGGAAGGTAATCGGTCTTGGCTCTGATGGAGCCTCGGTCATGACAGGTCGCCATAACGGAGTGGGAGTACGTATGCGTAGGGTAAACCCGTACTTGACACAAGTCCACTGCGCCGCTCACCGAGTCGCTCTTGCTTCGTCGGACGCTTCAAAGGGCGTTGAACAAGTAGCAAAGTATCGACGTACTGTGAATTCTGTGTACAATTACTTCGAGTACTCTGCCTCGAGATACGAACGTTTGAGGGAACTTAACCGCGCACTCGACAATCTTGATTTCTTGAGCCTAAAACAACCGTGCTCTGTGCGCTGGCTATCGTTATCACGCGCCGTGAAATCAATTCAGAGCAATTGGCCAGCCTTGTCATGGAGCTCGATGAAGATGCTCGCACTAATCCTACTGCTGACGGAATTGTCCGACAGTTAAAGCAGTACGCGTTCATTGCTTTGACGCACACATTGGCTGATGTTCTGCCAATCATGGATCGACTGAATTTGGTCTTTCAGCGGGAAAATGTTAACTTATCGCTGGTAAAACCATGGTAAACGCTACGATCGCCAGCCTTGATGAATTACAGCGTGGTCAAATGTCAGGCGTCAATGAGCGAAATTTTGATCGGGAATTTCGGGAGTCAAATCGCTACTTCAGAGGCACCTCCTGACATATGCCAGTGACACCAATGTTGCAGCCTACGGCCGAGTACGCGTGGATTTTATCGCGCATCTCACCGCAAGTCTGAGGGATCGCTTTCCAGAGGAAGATCTCAATTTATTGAGCTGCCTTGACAAGGTTTTGAATGTCCGAAACTATCCAAATGAAAACTTGAACGAGTACGCGATCGCCGAAATCGCAGTGTTGGCAGACTACTTCGGAACACCAAAGGTCAATGATGCTGGTGTGGCAATCGCGCCACTGCTTGACGGAAATCAATTACGCGAACAGTTTGCCACCGTAAAGCGATCATTGGTGGGACACGGCATTGGAAACTTTGATGATGCCTGTCGCGTTCTCATCGAAGATTACGGGGATATTTTCCCATCATTCAAATCACTGGCAAATGTGGCACTTGTTTTGCCGATGTCTAGTGTACCATGTGAGCGGGGATTTAGCACTCAAAATAGGATCAAGACAGCCAGGCGATCTCGGCTGACGGACGATCATGTCAATACACTCATGCTAATTTCAATACACGGACCGCCATTAGCAGACTTCGACATCGATCGCGCGGTGACAACATTTAATGTGAAACAAAGGAAGAAATGATGAGGTTGATTAAAGACAGTTGTGTAAAGTACAATTTTATTAGACAGTGAGATACTAAAATGTTGTGTTGACTCCATTACTGATATTTCCATGGGCATTTCGTCTCTCCGTGACTGCAGAGTTGTCTTCTGGTGTCTCCGTCACGCTGGTTTTACAGTATAGTTATGATAACATTTTCTCCTGTTCAAAGATGTGAAGAATACTTACCATGTTTGTTTATTTTTCCCAGTCTCAGTCAAATATCGAGACTTGATTTATTGTTGACACGGTGTTGAACGTTAATTTTGTAAAGGGCATGACCCCACTATGTAAACATGTAAAGCTTATCTCGCTTTCTACGTCAATGTGACAACTTGTTACATACAGTGTTCAAATAAATGGGCCATTACTCAAGTTTACGCGTAATTTTGATGTTTCGACGCGACATTTTTTATGGACGCGTCAAAAATACGCGCAGCCAAAAATCCTAGCGCGACCTCTGATGTCAGGACAGCATTCTGACCCATGTTTTTTGTCTCAGAGCCTCATTGTAGACACTGACAAAGTATTGTTAATGTTGATACTGCTGTAGTCTGTCAAGGGATGAATGTCATACAAAGTGACAGTAATTACATGTAAGTCTGCTCACTCCACTGACCAGATGAATCAGTCCAAATGGAAAGATACTACAAGAAAAGCTAAATATTGATGATAAACTTGTCAGTCTAATATTTGAAGAATGTGTTTCTGGATACGTTGCCATTGAGAGAATGTTTTTAATCTACAGTTCTGTTTATCATTGACTCGATTGGGTATGTGCTTCCTCTGGTCAGTTCAATAGACTTTCGTTCACCCCCCAAGCTTTCATCAGTGAGTTACAAATGAGAATCAAGGTCGAAGGTCAAATGGTGAAGTTACATGTTCCGACTATACAAAATGTGTTTGTGGCAGGAATCTGACAGCTGGTGTGAATAAGTCAACATGTAACAATTAATTCTCAGGAGCTAGCTAAAAATCTGTTTGGTTCATGATGGTCCTTCTGACAGATCGTAGGGATTACCCACAATGCAACATGGTTTATTCACGTGGATATTGTGTCTTTTAGTCTGTTAAAGTTTTCGCAGTGGTCGTCGCGCTGCGCGTGCGTGATTTTTTTGTTGATAAACATAAATTTTTGTAAACATAAGTCTTCTCAACTTCAATAGGAGTGAGATGGGAGCAGTCCCCCACTTTGTTAAGGCCTTTGTAAGACTCAACATCATGCAATAGTAAACTATTAAGATCGGAAACGAACTTCAGTGGTGTATTTCTATCGATAAACTCGTGTAGAGCTACGAACATTGGGACACTACACTCAGCACATTATGTCGCTGAGTTTACTGCACGAAGACACAGTGAACAAATGGGTTTGATCGCGCGCGTTCACACTGGTTGTACACAATGCTATGTACAGTACAGTGAAAATACATAACTAAAATGATCAACAGTGCCTATATATGTAGACCAGCAACAAGCACAATGCCTAACACAAAGGTTACACTCAAGACCATGATCGGCAAGCCAGAGCAGGACACGGGAGATGTTGTTGGGAGACGGTCACCGCGTTGACGTACACGGATATAGAGAATCCGGTCCCACACGTACCGGCCCGCGACGACTTGGCCCACAACCAACTGTTGATGACCATGTCTTCTCCTAGTATTACGTGGTAAGAAATAGTAAAATGACAGGAAACAACAGACAAAACGAGCGGGTTTTCGCGGCATTTGGCAGGAAAATTGCACGGCTACACCGTGCATAGACGTATCGAGAGATCCCGTGCCCCGGTCCTGTGCACGGTCATGGCAGTGATCCAACCGCTAGCTGGTGTAGGCCTACCGGTGCTGGGCAAACTTCGTTGTTGTACCTCCTGATTGCCGGGTAGGTCTGAATCCTCTTTCAAGTGAGATAACCCCCACATAACAAGAAGACCTATGAAAGGTCCTTCGCTTGACTTGATACCTGTACTCGGAATTCTCGTTTGCACCCCCAAACGGGGTAAACTTTGTAGTTGAGTTGGATTCTCCACAGCCGAGCGTAGCGCGCCATATACCCGGTTTGACACGGACGCGCGGACGTTCATACAGACCACGGAACGGAACAGATGCAGAGATGCTTCTTGCTGCAGCGGGCATTGCTCTGCGAGCTGTAGATTTCTGTAGTTTGGGTTGTTGTCTTTGTACTCATGTCGGGCCTCTTGAAATGAAAGCTCTCGTCCTTGCTAGCGATGTCGAAAACTAGCGCCCGGTCGTTAATAGTCTGTTGGCGTATACATGCGTACACATGCGTACGTCTAGCTCTATGGCTCGAGCGATAACAGTAGCCGAGCCCCAATCAACTGATTCAAGAAAATCATGAGCAAATGTGATCTCGATCCAGCGCGCAATTATTGTTCAATATTCAGCAGATATTTAACTTAGATTAATTGACCTTTTATTGCGTGTTACATTTGGTTAGTTGGTATGCTTGTGACAGATCAGCCGCCATTTTAACAAGCGGCAATATCGCAAACATTAAAATCAACCCGTAACATGTGCGGCGTTCTTGGATTTGTTTACAACAGAGGGGGACCCCCTCAGGAGGATGCGCAGCGCGACGACCACTGCGCTTTAAGTTTTCTGATTTCTCTCTATGGAGATATTCACATAGCAATATCCTTAAATTTTGAGAACAAGAAAGCAGTTTTAACTCCTGTGTATTCGCATTGAGCACGATAAAGTATTTTTATTTCTGTTTATTCTCATTGCGTTGTGAATGAATGAATGAATGAATGAATCGGGAATTGAGAATTTTTTGGAGGATGTTGAAATTTTATGAGAGTTTCAAGTGTAGTAGTATGCAAACTACCGTACTGTAGAGTTAATGTAGATGAATGAAAATAGGGAAGCCAGTACCTCTATATAAGCAATGTCAAAGGCAGTAACTTTTTTTGAACTTATAACTTATATAATTTATAAATGAAATGTACATGTTATCTTCTTTTCTGGCCTCCTGAGTTAGCCATTTTAAGCTTTTGAAATGTGCAATAGTTAATTTGGGATACTCCAAAACCTGCTTCCCAACAATCTTCATGGTTGAATTTTAAACATTTTCAGGATTTGAGAATGTGCTTTTCTCAAACATTTTGTGATTGTAGTTTTGAAGCTAAATTATCAGCTGTTTCTGTGAAGTAGAAGTTAATAGTGTTTAAAAATCAAGGGGACTTATTGGTATTTTGTCATACCTTGTTCCCCAGGATTAGTATCAAGGTAAGTCCAGTTGTACTTCATGTACCATTCCAGTAATTGTCACAGGTACACTACACCAGTTTATTGGCAAATTCACTTATTAGGCAGAAAAAAATAGGTGGCACATGTATTTGATCTCTAACCTCAGATTAGCTTTAATTTCTAACCCATGATTTTGCAGGGAGATGTATTTTGTCTATAGTCCAATTCAGGGGATATCTGTCCAGTTCGCAGGATATCTGTCCAATTCATAGGATATCTGTCCAAATCATAGTACATCTGTCAGATTCAAAGAATATCTGTCCAATTCACAGGATATCTGTACAAAAGATAGGATATCTGTCCAAATCATAGTATATCTGTCTAATTCTCAGGATATCTATTGAATTCACTTAATATCTTTCCTATTCACCAGAAGTACCGTATGTCTAATATACAGGATATCTGTCCAATTGACAGGATATATGTCCAATTCAATCATAGGATATCTGTACAAATCATAGTACATCTGTCCAATTCATAGGATATCTGTTCATTTTACAGATATCTGTCTAGTTCACAGGATATCTGTCCAGTTCATATGATATCTGTCCAATTTATAGGACATTTGTCCAATTTACAGGATATCCGTTCAATTCAGCAGAAATATGTCTAATAACACGGGAAATCTGTCCAATTCACAGGATATCTGTCCAATTTATGGATGTAGAAGATGACTACTAGAAGACACAGATCACAAACGGATGAAAATGCTCCCCCAACCAAGAGGGTGCGTCTGCAGGAGCCACGGAGAGTTGAAGAGTGGGAGGAAGATGAGGAGGGGGAAGAAAGTGATGAGATGGATCAATCCCAGAATCCAGACTTTGTCCCTCCCACAATGGTAAGAAGGATTGTAGCCTCTATCCCTGGTAGAAAGGAAAATCATGAGGGTAGTGGGAGGTAGTATCAGGATGTGTCCTAGTCCTCAATAACAAAAATAAGATGCAGGAATTAGAATGGACTCATCGTCTTAGGGACCGTCTCAGATTGTCGCATAAGTTCAAGAAACAAAATTTCTTCGTTTACATCAAAACCCCCTCCCCCTAAATGAAAGTTCAAAAGTGTGAAATGTTGATGTCTGCCTGAGAGTACAATGTAGCATTTTGCTATAGCTACTGAAGAATATGTATCCACTGAGCACATTATATCATCACATAATCAATTAAATTTGAGTACTAACCATGCCATGACACCACCGAGCTGGAAACAGTTACAGCAAAATTTGTTGGTACAAGTGTGCAGTTTTTGTTCATTTTTACATATAATGTAAAGAGTACTTGTAATGACAAAATAAAAGTGCGAAAGCGAAGTTCACTAATTGAATCGAGGTCAAACCCCCTCCCCCCTAAACGAATGAATTTGGCTTGTTGAACTTACGCCACAATCTGAGACGGTCCCTTAGCTTGTCTCTGCAGGGTTCTCCACAAGGTGATTTTGAGAGGTGGGACCGCCTCTAGGTTATTAGTCCCCACGGACACCGTCCGGGGGGACTTATAGGTTTGGTCGTGTCCGTGCGTGTGTGCGTCCGTGCGTGCGTGCGTGCGTGCGTGTGTGCGTCCGTGCGTGCGTCCGTCCGTTCACGCAGATATCTCAGAGATGCAAGGAGCGATTTCATTCAAACTTGGTACAAGAATTACTTCATATGTCATACAGATGCACGTCAATTTGTTTTGTGATACGATCCAATATGGCCGCCAGGCAGCCATTTTATTACGATTTTTTCATGTACAGAGCCATAACTCAGACATGTTTCAACCGATTTTATTCAAAGTTGGTACAAGGACATTGAGCAATGTCATAGATATGCACGTCAATTTGTTTTGTGATACGATCCAATATGGCCGCCAGGCGGCCATTTTATAACGATTTTTTCATGTACAGAGCCATAACTCAGACATGTTTCAACCGATTTTATTCAAAGTTGGTACAAGGACATTGACCAATGTCACAGATATGCACATCAATTTGTTTTGTGATACGATCCAATATGGCTGCCAGGCGGCCATTTTCTAACGATTTTTTCATGTACAGAGCCATAACTCAGACACGTTTCAACTGATTTTATTCAAAGTTGGTACAAGGACATTGACCAATGTCATAGATCCGACGTCAATTTGTTTTGTGATACGATCCAATATGGCAGCCAGGCAGCCATTTTCTAACGATTTTTTCATGTACAGAGCCATAACTCCGACATGTTTCAACCGATTTTATTCAAAGTTGTACAACTACATTGACCAATGTCATAGATATGCACATCAATTGTTTTGTGATACGATCCAATATGGCTGCCAGGCGGCCATTTTGTAACAATTTTTTCATGTACAGAGCCATAAGTCAGGCATATCTCAACCGATTTTATTCAAAGTTGGTACAAGGACATTGAACAATGTCATAGATATGCACGTCAATTTGTTTTGTGATACAATCCAATATGGCCGCCAGGCAGCCATTTTCTAACGATTTTTTCATGTACAGAGCCATAAGTCAGGCATATCTCAACCGATTTTATTCAAAGTTGGTACAAGGACATTGACTTATGTCATACATATGTACGTCAATTTGTTTCATGATATGATCCAATATGGCTGCATGGCAGCCATATTGGTTACAATTTTTTCGTGTCCTTAGCCAAAACTTGGGCACGTCTCAACTGATTTTATTCACCGATTTTATTTAAACTTAGTACAGGGACATCGACCTATGTCATACATATGCACATTGATTTGTTTTGTGATACAATCCAATATGGCCGCTGTGTGGCCATTTTTTCCGATTTTTTCATGTCCGGAACCATAACTCAGACATGTATCAAGCAAATTTATTCAAAGTTGGTACAAGGACATTGACTTATTTATACATATGTATATCGATTGGTTTCACGAGATGGTCCAATATGGCGACATGGTAGCAATTTCGTTATGGTTGTTTCATGTCGAGAGCCATAACTCTGGCAAGTCTCAACTGATCTTATTCAAAGTTGGTACATGTACATTGACTTATGTCGTAGATATATTGTTGATTTTTTAAACAGTAAGATCAAATATCGCTGCATGGCGGTGAATTTGTTACAATTTTCTTTTGTACAGAGCCATAACTCAGACATATTGCCACCAGTATGTATCATTCAAAGTTGGTGCAAGGACATTGACCTATTTCATACATATGCTCCTCAATTTGTTTCACGTCATGTAGCAGTAACATGTCAATTATTGAAGTTTCGTAAATAGGCTGATATGTCAAGAAATACTGCATCAAATTCATGAAACTTTGTACAGATGTTAAGCTCACATTGCTTTAACACTGAAAAAGACATTTATCAGTGTCATTTTAATTAATTTGTATTTGCATAAGTAATGAACTTTCCTAATTAGGGTGATATAGCCACAAATTAATACAACGTCAAATGTGATGAAACTTGATACAGATGTTGATCTCATAGTGTTGTAAATACTGCATCAAACTTTATGAAAATGGTACAACTGATAATCTGTTAAGTGTTAGGATTGTATGCAAAAATGTTTTGCAACATCCTGTTGATTAATTCCTAGTAGACTCATTTTATGAACTTTAGGATGGTGGCCTACTTTGGTTTTATGTTTTCATCACCATGGAACTCATTCTTGGTCATTGAGTGCCATCTGTATCAAAGTATTTTATCACAGACCTAATTAATGAAGAGGACTCTATCCTCTCTGAGGACATGTAACAGGGCTCGACGCAAGGTCAAATCATCCACTAGCCCGAAGGACTAGTAGCAGTTCATTTTTAGTAGTCCTAAATGAAATCTACTAGTCCTGCTCAAGCAAAGCCAAATGTTGCTCTCATGTTGTAAAGAGGTGTATATGACCATTCTCATATTTTTTGTCGCAACGGTTTTTTAAACCCAATAACTAACTTTCATGCAAGACTAGCACATTTGCTTACTGCAAAATGTTTAACTTTGAATCATATATAAACCACAAAAATAACCTGAATGAAATGTCCTGTGTAGGAGGAGAGGTCATGAAAATAGCCTATTGCCATCAAGAATAAAATCAGAGGTAGGGATGAATCCTTCATAGCTCAGGTAGTGCACCATTAATTTGCAAAGAACATGTTTGTCATGGTGGGGACAGATTTGTTTCTCCAGAACTGAAATTCATACAGCCATTCACAAATGTTCCAGTGGAGTGCCTTCATATTTTTGACATATAAGCTTATCACATTTTAAAATTGACCAGCTTGTGGGAGGACCTCTCATTTGTAATAATGGTTTGTGAAAAATTTTGTTTTTAATAGTAAAAATGTTGCATTTTACCATTTCATGTGCTTGTGTCTTTTATGAGTTTTTACCAGTTACTGGTAACAAAATGTGATTAGCACAAAAATAACCAATGACTCCCAGAAGTGATTGGATACAACAGTCTGATACACCCATTTCATACGTTGTTTTTTCACTACTGTTTTAAGGTTCACTTCACTGTTATTGCCCCAATAATTTACACTTTTCCACTAAAATGGCAAAACAATAAGTTGCTAGCACCAAGTTATTATCTGTGAGGAATTCCCTCACCTGTACAAGCAGTAGCAACTTGCCATAGCACTGTTTTGGCAAGCTAGATGGCTCTTTTTAAGATCAGCTTCAATCAAGCTAGGGGGTCTTGACTATATATGGAGGTCAGCATGTGGAGGCATTCTAAAGCAGGGTCAAGCTGGCTACGAACTATCGGAGGTGTTGTTTGGGAATGCCCCTGAAGAAATCTTGAGAAAAATCTTCTTTGAAAGGCAAGGATACAGTGTTTGAACGAAATTGTGGGGTTGCTCATGTTTTTAGGCGAAGTGATGAGCTTCAAGCAAACCAAAATACACGACGTGCAGACCGGGGCCATGTTACTGGCATGTACAGTACAATTTGATTCTCCGTAGCAGGTAAACTGTTTCATTTTAAGTTGGTGATCAATAAAGTTTGCTTCACTGTTTCACTGTCCAATTTGTTTGGGTAAAAGTTAGTTTATTTTTATATAAAATGTTCGAGGCTTGGTTCATTCTTATCGAATGAGTGGCCCGGCGTCCCATTAGTTTTGTAGCGATAAACTTTCCTGGACAGCTACAGAACTTGAAAATTGCACTAGTCCGCAGGACTACCTCCGAAGACATTTTACTAGTCCTCTCGAAAATTTACTAGCCTGGGGCTAGTGGGCTAGCGCTTATGTCGAGCCCTGTGTAATGAAAGTACCCATTAACAAGTGGGGACTGTGTCATCAACGATGACTTGTTCCAGAGTGCTATTCATTCGTCAATAACCACGTAGAAGAATATATTTTCACAATAAAGGAATATGCAAATCATGTATTGTTATGCAAAGTGGCCAGCCCTCTTTCCCCCCCCCCCCCCCGCCACAATCTGTGGAGAATACTGCTATATGTATGTACCCTAACGGAGAGAAGAGGATACGAATACAAAAGCAAATGTAATGCTAGAGATCAAGCATTTATCATCACCTGATTGTAATTTCAGTGAGTAATGACACGTGCATATTGTACAGAGTTGTTAGTAAGATTTCCTGCGAAATTAGTAAAACAAATTATAGATGTCATATGGTCATTTGGATGGGTAGTGTCTTCTTAATTGTAGTCAGATGAATGATGTTAAAATTCATAAATTTCAAGGAGTCTTGGACACAACCAGGTGATAAGCAGATCCTGCACATGTCTGCAGGTCTGGCACACGAAATGTTTAAGGTAGTGACTCAGTTTCGTTGACACATATTTTCGATCAAAAGTTTCACATAGAAAACAGGGTCTCACACCCATCATGTGGTACATTTTCTAATAGGTCTATATTTGAAGAAGGTAAAAATTTTGTTTAGTTGTCAAAACATGCATTGGTATGTTTGTTAAGTCAAAAACATGTGATTTTGAATTTTTTCACCTAAAAGAGTACAAGTAAGAATTGGCAGCACCCCTAAGTGATCTGTTAACGGCACTAGACAGCTGCATATACAGGGGGAAAAACCGTGTTTTGGATTTTGAAATTCGCTTTTGTTTCTGCACAGTGAGCCTTCGAAGTGTGAACTGTCGGATTTTTGCATAAATTATCGGCTTTTGTTCACGTTTGTCAAGTTATCGTCACTTCAGGGGGGTTTATCAAAAATCTAAGACACGGTTTTTCAGGTCTATTCATGAAGTGTTAGCATGCGAAAAATCGGGGAAATCCGCCCACGCGTCGCCGACTTACACTCATTTGAAGGTGCGCATACATAGCAAAAATCGGAACTGAGAAAATCGACGATTTGTGTAAACGTCCCATTTTTCACACAAAATCGCCGAAAAAGTCGGATTTTTGTGCGTTTCAAAAAAAAATCATTCGATCTGGGTCTAGGTTAAATATTGGGCATCAGGTTAGAGAATTTCTGACAAGTCCTAAACATTAGTTCGCCTAAAAATGATGAAAATTGTGCGTAGAAACGTGAGGCTGGTCAGCATAAGCGGTGGGTACTATTTACACCATAAACACTAGAAAGATAATTCAGGGCATAATCTGTTTGTCAAATACGTATCTAGCTTATAATTATATTAACTGTACACTGTTGGTAACGGTTAGAGTCTGGTTACAAGACGAGAAAAGTTTTAAAAATCATACAGCCGGAATGGTTTACTGGTCTGCGTTCTGCCGACGACGCGCGCTCGCTCTCTCGCAAGCGCTCGACTTCCGGTCTCACAGCCCGTAATTTATGCACGTACCAAGTGTGAAATGGTTGCCCAGTTCATTTTAGTGCCGATTTTTGTGCCTATAGTACAAGACGTCACTTGCTTGCTTGCTTGCTTTCGAAGATGAGACGACCAACTCTCGATGCTCTAAAAAATTCTGTAGTTGAGAAGTTCAAGGAATGCGGGAAAGTCGCACTTGTTTTTGTGGTTTTCACATGTGATCTGCTGCAGTCCTTTTGCTCACCATAAAAAATGATCGGGTTTTCTTGCGCTATTTCGCTTTCCACTGTGACATGTACTATTATGGCCTCGGGTATGAAACCAGAGATGCTAAATATCGCCGATTTTTGCCCTTTCCATCGAATTAAAGGATAGGTGTGGTAAGTACAGGACATGATGCTGCCACAAACCCAATATTTCAATTGTCCGGCATTTATTTGGTGTGTTTTTCTTGACTTGAAAATACAGATGTTGGAATCCCACTTGCTCCCCTTGTCTCCATATATAGAGGGAGTGAATAAGCCTAACCCTAACCCTAACCCTAACTTAACCCTAACCCTAACCCTAACCCTAACTTAAGCCTAACCCTAACCCTAACCATCGGAAATACGTATCAACAAACAAGTAAACAAATAAATAAATAAATAAACAAACAAATAAACAAATAAACTGCTCTTTATTGACAAATATTAACAAAACAGCTTTTCGCTGTTATTTTATTAAAAATAACAAATAAACAAACACAAACATACACACAAACAAACAAACACAAACATACAACAAGCCCGTGTACCTGTGGCTAGATCGCTTCCAAAAATGCCAGTCTTTTATTCACTTTTCGTAAATAACCGTCGATGTCGGCAACTCTCTCGCTAGCCCTGCGTACGATGCTGTGTGTTAGCTGTAGCGGCCAACACACAACATCGCGTCCATCAGCTTTCCATTTTGCTTCTTCGGCCCCGTTTGCGTTCTACACTGCTTATACTGCTGGCAGTCATCAGCCATGTTGGATAGCGTCTCTTATGAAGACGTGCGCGCATGCGCAACATGGTGCGTAAAATTTACATAATCTCCTCAAGGTATAACGATAAAGCTGACAGTAATCCGGACCGTTAAAACAAAAAGAAAATAATAACTCGCGCAGTGGTTAGAAGGCCGTGTTTTCACTAAAATTTAAGACATTTTCCAGTACAATGTTACCTCACAGTTTTCTCTAATAAAAAGATCATATTTCAGGGGTTCAGAATATGAAATAATCACAAAATCGCTAAAATTTACAAAGGAACCTGAGTCACTACCTTAAGTTGTGTTTTCACTCCCTGTTAACAGGTTGAGGCCGAAGTTGGCATCATTGAGAGAGTTACCTTGAAGAATTTCATGTGTCACAGCCGACTTGAATTCAACTTTGGTCCGAACGTGAACTTCATCGTGGGACGCAATGGAAGTAAGTGGAATAAGAAAAGTGTCACATGATTAGTCTCATGATCAGGGTCTTACAGTCGGTATGATGAGGTTCAATATTTTCTTTCAGTCATGTGTGTAGTATGTGCCCAACATTTATTACTTGTGGAAACTGTGTGCAAGCATATGTCGTGTCATTCTGCAGTCTCTGTCCCACCAGGTGTGACTGTCACTAAAGTTTCACAAAGATCAGTGCCCAGTTGACCAGATATTTTGATGGGCAATGTAATTTTCCTGTAAGTAGCATAACAGGATTGAACTGGAATGAAGATGATTGGCAGAATTCTTTAAAAATATTGTTGTAAGCTGAGGTCTCATCATTTATAAATCAGTCGCTGAATATTCAGTAGAGATAACAAAATAGACTTGTCAGCAGTATTGCAAGACAAGAGTAGTTTGCTTGGTCCATTGAAAATTGATTTCATTGAAATTCTTGTTGCAATTACCATATTCAGTATGACAGTTCATGAATAATTACTTATTGGTCAAAGTTCAAGCAATCTTGACAATTATTTTAAAGTCGGGGCTTTCAGACTGAGAAGCCATGAATAGATTGTGCTGTATTATAATCACAGGTGGATGCTTCATGATTCGAAATTTCTAAATATTGATTTTCTTGTAACATTTTTGGGAGTTATCATTTTGAAGTTTGGAGGTGAGACAAATTTTTTGAAAAATTGGGCTTTAATTTCAAGGAGCAAAACATGGGAAATTTTTCCCAGTAATTGTTTTTTAATCGCCAAATTCTGATTATATGTACAGAACTACTCGATTTTAATAACAGTGTGGATTTTATTCTTGGTTTGCAGGTGGTAAGAGTGCCGTATTGACTGCGATGGTGGTTGGGCTAGGGGGCAAGGCCACTGTCACAAACAGAGGATCTTCCGTGAAAGCTTTCATCAAAGACGGACAGAAGTAAGTCTTACAAAAATGATAATGGACATACAGTACCCTGCATGGTGAAGAATTTACCCAGTTATCCTCAGAAAGTATTGAACCCTTGGTAACCCTGTATTTTCTGTCGTCAGGTTTGGCTTTTTTGTACAAGAAGGGTTTTAGGAAGGATTGACTGTGTTAGAATCTTGCTAACAATAAACAGACATTATTGACATTACAAATGATGCAATATTATAACATACAATCAACATCTGGACATCTTCTGAACTATTGAACATCCAAGAAATCAAACCACTGTGGAATGTGGAAGGAGTATTTCATACTTTCTACACTCAAGTGTATGAATATAGCACAAGGTGACCTTATGGATTTAAAAATGTTTTGATCATCTTGATCAGGGTTCAAAATATCCACATGCGCACTGGATTACATGTGTCCATGTTACCTTGGTGCAGATAGATTGCCAAACCAACCTGTACACTGTAAATGTTTAAAATACAGCATATATTCTGATCTATACAAGACACTGTTCAATCATGTAGTACAATCGGCCACTGAAACTGGCAAAATTTATGTAGTTTATTAGTCCCCACGGACACCGTCCGGGGGGACTTATAGGTTTGGTCATGTCCGTGCGTGCGTGCGTCCGTGTGTCCGTCCGTTCACGCAGATATCTCAGAGATGCCCAGGTCAATTTCTTTCAAACTTTGCACAAGGATAGTACCCTACCCCATACAGATGCACGTCGATTTGTTTCACAATGCGATCAAATTTGGCCGTGTTAGAGGACTTTTTAGTTTTCACCTCCATAGACTCCCATGTATAAGGCAGTCTCCATAGACTCCCATGTATAAGGCAGTCCATAGACTCCCATGTATAAGGCAGTCCATAGACTCCCATGTATAAGGCCAAGAAAAATAAAAATTTAGTTTCTCATCGTATTCATATTGCAAAAAAGATGCAGTGACACAGTTTTTAGTCCTCACGGATGAAGTCCAGGGGACTTATAGATTGGGTCATGTCTGTCAGTGAGTCCATCCGTGAGTCCATCCGTTCACGCAGTTATCTCAGATATTTTGACAAAATGTCACGTGACCTTGGTGACCTTTGACCTCAAATATATATATATGTCCATAACTCGGTAACCACAAGTGCTACACCCTTCATATATAGTATGATGGGACACTTTATGATCCCACATATTGTACCTCATTAAATTATGTGCATATCTAATTTTGAGCGAGCCAATAGAGCTAGAGGTCTGATTTTTGGTATATAGGGATAACTTAGCAATACAATTATTTTGACAAAATGTCATGTGACCTCGGTGACCTTTGACCTCAAATATACATATTTGTCCATAACTCAGTAACCACAAGTGGTACACCCTTCATATATGGTATGATTGGACAGCTTATGACGCCACATATTGTACCTCATTAATTATGTGCATATCTAATTTTGAGCAAGCCAATAGAGCTAGAGGTCTGATTTTTGGTATATAGGGATAACTTAGCAATACAATTATTTTGACAAAATGTCACATTACCTGATTTTTGGTATATAGGGATAACTATAGGATAGAAATTTTTTGACCGAATGTCATGTGACCTCGATGACCTTTGACCTGAAATATACGTTTATGTCGATAAATACGTAACCACAAGTGCTATGTCCTTTATATTTAGTAGGATGGGAGACCTTATGACAACACACGCTTTACCTCATTAATTATGCACACATCTAATTCTGGCCAAGGGAATAGAGCTAGAGGTCTGATTTTTGGCATATAGGGATTAATTAGCAATGCAATTTTTTTTCAAAATGTCACTTGACTTTATGACGTTTGACCTTGATTATTAATATATATGCATGACTCAGTAACCACAAGTTCTATACCCTCCAATTCTGATAGGATATTAGACCTTATCCCTTTTCCTGCCAAGTCCATATTCTACCACCAGGTCAAGATGGTTAAAATTAATGAAACACAACGTATTCTATATGATGTATTTTAACATAATACTGCACATTTGAAGGCTGTTGAAAACATAATACTGTAAAGTTGATTTTTTTGGACAAAAGATGCTATAACATACCAAGCCAAGTGGGTGAAAATACGTCATGTTTTGGCTCAATACCGCTTTTTACTGACTTGGCTGATGGGGAAGTGATACAGTTATTACTGTCTGGCAGGAAAAGGGTTAAGATGTCACATCTTGTACCTCATTTATGCACATATTTATTTCTTGGCTGGCCAATACAGCTAGAGGTCTGATCTTTTTTCCCGATTTAGAACCATAACTTAGACATGCCTCATGTGTTTCAAATTGGGAACAACGATATAGACCTATGTGCCCATAGATCTCAACATATACACTCCAGTGATACATCTTAATGACCACATTTCCCTGCCCCATCAAAACTAATACTCATATTACAAGTGGGGACTATGTCATTGTCAATGACTTGTTTCAAATGAAATAAATTGAATGACTTTGAGCAGGAAGCCACATGTCATTCTGGATTAAAATGTCGTGATTGTGAAATGCAATACTCTGTAAGCATGCCGAGCTTCAAAGTAGTTTTATCCCACAAATCATGGGCCATACTCCATGAATCTGAAAAGAAGACCATGAATGCGATGATTGGGAGGCTGACTTGGAATATCTTTTCGATAAACTACTAGACTAGCTCTGTCAGTGTTTACGTACTGAGAAACTGATGCATGCTGATGCAAAACGTGACATGCAAATGTGTGTATCCTGGTAAAAAAAGCTATTTCGACCCCCCCACTCCCCGCTTGATGTACCTGGTATACACAAAGATATTTATGATTTTGATCATAAACATTTCATGAATTTTTTTTTTCAATTTTTACAGTTTTGCAGAAGTAGCAATCAAGCTGAGGAATCGTGGCACTGACGCTTACAAACCAGAGTTGTACGGTGATTCTATCATCGTTGAGAGGAGGCTGACAACAGATGGCTCTACGCAGTATAAACTCAAATCAAGCAGTGGGAGGCTAATATCAAGAAAGCGAGAGGACCTATCTTACATCCTGGATCAGTACAATATACAGGTGGGCCACCCCTTCTCATAGCAATATCATGGTATAAGCCTATTGTTTTCTTAGGTGTTTAGATTGGTATACACGAGGTAAAGGTATGATAGGATTGAAATGAGTGGGTGAATAGCAACTAATTCAACTGCTCTGAGGAAGGATTCTCTCCAGAGGACACTTAATAATATTTTACAGGAATGTTTCTGTGTCTTCCCAGGTTGATAACCCAGTGGCCATCCTGAACCAGGACACCAGTCGGAATTTTCTCCATTCCAAGAACCCACATGATAAGTACAAGGTGTCCGATTGTACCACATTTATGAAGTTGGGTTTTTTTTTGTGAAATATGAAATACAAGACATAGTGCTTTGCAACTGCACTGGCCATTGACATGTTCCTTCTTAAGTAGCTATGTTTCTTCACATTCCATTGCACTGCTGTTCAGACACTTTTTAGTCAAAATTTGGGAATTTTTTATATGTCTGCATGTGTCAATCGTATAAATAATACCCTGGAAATTTTTCTTATGTTTTAGAGCACTCATTGGTGGCTTTTGTATGTCTCCATCAGTACCATTCTGAAATGTCAAATCTGCAGTTTTGTACAATGTATTTTATAAATTATATATTTGCCTTTATTTGTAAATTTTTGTGTGCTTGACCATTGCAGTTTTTCCTGAAGGCCACACAACTTGAGCAGATGACAAACGATTACAGTACAATACAGGAACAGAAAACCTTGATGAAAGATACAGTCAAGAGGAGAGAGGAGGTTTGATATTATTTCTGTGTTTACATACATGTGCTAAAAGGAACAGAAAGTAGATAGATATATCATAAAAACACGCTGATGTGATCTTACTTTGGTTCCCTGTTGAATCTGTGACTGTTATAACTGCCAATGTCGCTTGTGTTTCGTAGTTGATTCCTACTGTTTCATTTTGGTGCATGTGACTTATATAGCGCCCTCTAACATTGAAATTGTGTCAACCAATGTGACCTCACTGTTCGCTTTAGTCAACCAGTACAGTTTGTACATACCGGTACTGCAAACAGTTGACAAAACCTTTTGAATAATGGACCAGACTGCAAACTTAAGTTTTCTTACAACTAAAACATCCAGTTTTTCTCGATGACTTCGTCAGGCTGATCTTCACCATTGAGCTACTCAAGTCATTTATGTAATCATTTCCAGTTGTGTCTTCTGTGGGGATACGTAAGGTCCTGCTTGAATAAAGTGTAATATGCTAAGTTTTGTTTGCTAAAAGAAAGCTCTATATGTATCTGACATGTGATAAATCCTTCAGTCAATGATGTCAAGTTAACTCAAATGTCATACAATATTGAAGTGGGCCCAGCTTTTATGTCTACCCAAAGTTTCATGTTTCACAGAATATCAATTTTGTTGATTCTGCAGTGTTTGCCAGATCTGGAAAAGGAAGTCTTCCTGCTGGAAAACAGAGTCAAGGCCCTGGGCAGCCTGGAAAAACTGAAGGAAAAGAAGGAAAAGCTGGAACACATGGCTGCCTGGGCACAAGTTGCTGAAATAGAAAAGGTAAGGCGAGAGGAAAAGTATTTGGACGGTGAACAATACAAAATACTTTATCTGTGTCAGTGGCTTTGGTTTGTACATGAAATTTTGCCGTGTGTTATGGTTGCAAATGCCAATAGGTCTGAGTAAAAAGGATGGGATGGTAATATATACATGCATTGTGTGTGTGCTGTACATCAGGTGTGTGTACTTTATATTTCAGTTTGTTGATATTTACAGTAAAGCTATTAAAAACCAGAATAGTACTAATCATGATTTCAGGTTTGTTACCAAATATAGCTGCACACGCACAACGTTGGACACCACTGCCTGAAATTCGGACAAATTTTGCTGTTGCATGCATTGCTGTTGTTGCAGCTTGTAGTGACAGCCATAAATTCCTTTCAAGGAGTGTGACTTTTAGTATCCACTGTAACACAGGCAGGTTTTATTGTCATCGTTCTTGTGGAAAATGCGGATAAACATTTATATTTTTGCATATTAATGAGAGAAATGACGTCATTTGTGATCAGTTCTATTTGGGACAGGATAACGGGGAGGTTTGTTGCATTGACAGGGGTAGGGATTTGAAGGTTCAGAGCCAGTCTGGCCAATGATTTGTACCGGGCATTGGTATTACAGGGATGGATGCAGAAAGTTGAATTGTTGAGTAGAGTATATATGGCGTATTATACTGGTATAATTTAGATGAAATATTTGTTAATTGATATGAAGCAATTAGAACCTGTTCGTCCCACTTTTCTGTAAACAGGTCCGCTATCACCACTTAGAACAATGGATTTGGGCCAAACCATGGTTGTGAAGGGGTGAAACCATATTGTTTATAAAAAGGAATTAAAATCTTGACTGAGTATATATACACAGTATTAATGGGTCAGTCACAATCAGGGTGCGCTAGATGATTTTCATTTGTTATGGACATATATCTGCTATTCAGACTGATATTATATTGCTTATTTGTTTCTAATAAATAGTAATAGTTGTAACTAACTTAGTCACATAAAGAAATATTGCATATATTGTGCAGGTTTGGTTGTACATCCACAAAAATGCCTTTAAAAACTGTAAAAAGTAGCGTTATGCTGTTTCACTTCAAAATTTACTTAATTTCAAAATGTTTTTTGGAACACAGTGTTAAAATTGTGGAATTTTTAGCTTACATATGTTATTGCAGAATACCTAACCTTTCTTTCACAAGTTATTTCATGTGATTATGTGCATCGGAACAGAAACTGTGGTATTTTTACCAAAACTGTAACATCGTTATGTTTTTTGTGTTTTATGACCATAAGTACATATACCTTTAGTTTATATGTAGAAAAATGGATAAAATATGGTAATATTGAATTTAATTCCAACCTCAACATCCATGGCAAGCATTTTATACACAAAAATTTAAATAAAATTGCATATTTTATTGTTTGTGAATAAATGAATATGGAGATCGTTGTGGTCGGAATTTCTTGTAGCGTCCGTGACACACTCATATCTTATGGACAACAGGAGTTACAAAAGATCTGATGTCACAGGCCTAAGTGTCAATAGGTGCCTACCTTAAATAAACAAATTGTATAATTACTGTCCCTTGTGTTCACTATTAATATTCCTAAAATATGGAAATGTAGCATCCGTGACGGTGTAGCGTCCGTGACGGTGTTTACTACATACTCATAATTAATAACTATTTAAAACATTTTAAAGCAGTTAATCCACTGAAACATATAAATACTAGTGTGTATTGTGTGTACATACATGGAATTGGGTTACAAAATGTCTTCAAGGCATAAAATTGTAAATTTGCACAAATTGATTTTTAAACAGTAATAAAACACTCAAAAAGTTATGTTGAGCCTCAACTGTAACACTTAGATTGGTGTTTTTTAAGAATGCAGTAATTATATTGAATATGTTATTAGAATTCTAGTGAAAAGAACAATGAATTCTGTCCTGTATATCCATTTATTATTGTGTATTCCATTTCAATTCATTATGTCACGGATGCTACAATAAATGCAAACATTGTTTTTCAGATTAAAAGCCAATCTAAATGTGAAATAATCACCACATTTTATTGTTTTTTATCACATTTTGAATTTTAAAAAATCAAGGAGGTAAGAAATGACATTTGTGTTAACTCGTCTCCACCACTTTCACATATTTAGAAGGCAGGACGTCCTATTATAAGTGGCTGTTCCGGCCCAACAAATAATATCTCTGAATATCTAGACTATTTCATCAAACCAATCGTCGAAAGACAATCAACATACGTCAAGGACACAAAAGACTTCATTAACAAACTAGAATCAATAAAATACCGGAAAATTCTATTCTGGTAACATTGGACGTGGCGAATACTATAAACAAATCCGTGGCTGCAGCATGGGGTCGCCTTTGTCTCCTCAGATCACTGACATCACATTCCATGAAGCGGAGAAAAAAAACCATTCTAAACCATTCTAAATCTCCACTCTGATCAAATATTCCTATGGAAACGTTTCAGAGACGACATCTTTATGATTTACACGGGAACAGAAAGTGAACTCCAAACCTTTGTCGGGAAGTGCAACATGCTGCACCCTACGTTCAAATTCACATTTGAATATTCTATCGAAAAAGTCTCATACCTTGACGTAACGGTCTTTAAAGGTCAGAGATACAATCGAGAAAGAAGGCTCGACTTCAAAACCAACACAAAACCAACCGACACGTTCCAATACTTATTGAGAAATTCGTGTCACCCGAGCGGCACTTTCAAGGCTTCATTAAAGGTGAACTTCTCCGATAATGCTCGCACATGCAACAAAGACATGGACTTCATCGAAAAGGTCAACTTTTTCACTTGCAAACTTCAACAACGAGATTATTGAAAAAAGATATATCTCGTATAAAGAAAGATGTTAATCTCACCAACCGTCAACGATACCTCACCGATAAAGATAAGGGGAATGACATAAGAACAAAACTGGTTTACACAACGACCTTCAGTCCATTCATCAAAACCAGGCAAATCAAACAATGTCTAACAAAAAATTGGAAAATAATAGAAGCCGATCAAACACTGGCCAAAGTTTTTCCAGAAAAACCTATCATAGCATACAAAAGGAATAAAAACATAAAAGACATCCTCGTTCAGGCACAAATCAAGCACGAGGATAAAAATAAACACGAACGGTCTGACCAACAAATCACTCAAAGTTCAGACCACAACATAACCATACTAGCATCTCTATTTGATGAACAATTGCTATTATCAAATTAACATGTGGGATAACAAAACAATTTGAGCGACTGATGAAGGAACCGCACTATGGTTCTGAAACACCGTTAAGATGAATCACTCCAACACATAACCGGTACTTTCCCGGGGACCCAGATCACATGACCAGAGTCAAAGCACTATCAATTCACCGGTGTCTCGCCATGTTTCTCCATATCATTAAACCACATTGATCGATTCAATATACCGCATCACTATCAAAGGTAGAAAACGATGTGTAAAGTTGCTCTCATTTTCTTATATATACAATATTACACACTTGGAGATTTTCTTGAGAGTGGAAAGGACATGTAGCTGTGTAGCGTCCATGACAGCACTCAAATAATTGAATACTATGAACACTTCTGTTGAAATTCAAACCTTTAGTGTCTTGTTTTATCTTGGTTTTACACTTTAAGGCACAAAAGCACTGTTAACTTCTGTGTTTCTTGACATATTGATAGTTTATTACTGGTATAGACATTTTTCACATACTCCAACTGATTTTTGCAGTAGTTGCTATAGCTTTCTTGTTCAATTTAAAGAAATTGTCAATGTTTTGACACAATTTTCACAATTTAAATGTTTGATAGAGAAAGGTTTTGGAGAAAAGAGACAGATTGTTAATTGCTTTTTATATTTCAAATTGACCTAACCTTCAAGTTTGATTTTGGTAGCATCCGTGACAAAATTACATGTCATACTAAACAGAAAATATTTTAGAAAGAAGTTCATTTTGATTACACTGAATGGCATTAATATTGTTGCTATAGCATGGTCAATTCATGACAATAAAGCTTTTAAGTACAGCATACCAGCGGAAGGACATAGAGAAGTTGAAAGTCCTATTAAAAAATATGATCAATATTGTTGTATTTCTCACTAAACTTGAGGTTGTGTTTATTCATGGAAAAATTAAGTAAATCATACCAAGTATAGCTTATTTTAATGCCAATATGCATCTTTTATATTGTAATAACATGAGAAAGCATTAACAAATCATTGTTTAAAATTTTATTATGACATTTGTGTTTCATGTACAACATTTCTGTAGCGTCCGTGACGCTGCGTCGACCATATAAAACAATGTGCACTGTGGTAATACTAATGACGTTTGCTGCACCAAATTTTAGGAAGATATGCTCCATACCATAACCTTTCAACATATTATTTAATTGGACAGTTATCATGAACTTGAAATTTTGACCTAAGTGACACACTTTAGCGCACCCTGATTGTGACTGACCCGATAGCTAATCCTGCGGTGATAGTGTCAGGAGCTCAATGTTCATTGATTGATTGGTAGTTCTGCTCATGATTATATATACACAACTACGATATAGACCGCAGGAGTTGCCATGACACTGGAGTTGCCATGACACTGGTGTTGCCATGACACTGGTGTTGCCATGATACTGATCAGTTGGACATTCAAAAACTTATGAACTTGCTTGCTCTCATATATAAATAGTACATGTATGTATGTGAATACGCCTCTAAGTATCCTATTAAAGGCCTGTATTTTGCTTTGACTGGTAGGATTTGGAGCCCATTGCAAAAGCTATACGACAGGAAGAAGCCAGGAGACCAAAATTTGACAAGAGAGTGGACGAATCCAAGGTAAGGATGCCATGGGGGACAACCACAGATGTCATTGCATAATTAATGGAAGGGCTTTATCACAAATAACTGTTGCTTTGAAATGTCAGTTTATAAATTACTTTGATTAATAAGTGCTCATCAAAAAACAAATTTTACCGATATTTCATGTGAAAGATTCATTTCCATCTTTATAAAAAGAAAAATTTGTTGTCTGCTTAACAAAGGGTGCAAAGTGCTCATTTGTTGCATTTTCCCCATTATACATTCAGAAACCTAGCAATGTCAGCTACAGCGCTAGCGCCCTCATGAGTTTTGCTTCATTTTGCATCACCAGCCACCATCCATGCGTGTTCGATATATAGATTGCTTTTACTGTATAATTTTCTGGCATAGGATTTGTTGTTCTTTAGCGCCTTGTTTTACAATTTTGAACGACACATCTTTGAAAATTTACTCAGAAACATTTCACAAAAGGAGCGCATCACTGAGCTGCCCAAACGATGTTTCAGTGAGTTGTATTTGTGTGGATATAGATGACCGTTTTTGTTGCCATATTTTAACACTTCAATGACTTCTGCCAGCATTCGTCTCTTTAATCTCATTTCAATTTTTGCATTCGCTGTTTTTTCAAACCCTACACCTACTGAATATATCAGCTATAGAACCTGGCATTGACTTTGACGTAGGATTTTCATTGTTTTGTTGGTGGTTTGAACTTTCAGTAATGTATATGTAGGTCAGTACATGGCGTGGGAATCAGGATGGACTTCGTACAAATCAAACCTCTTTGTATGACTGGATTGGTGTACCAAAGAAACCCCTTTGAAATCACCAGAAAGACCCCCTGTATTATTTACCAGTTTTTATATCACCATCACTGACCATTTTCTGCAGGAAAAATTAAATGTATGTTCGGGACAGTGTAAAGAGATCCAGGAAAAACTGAGTTTACTCGGTGAGAAACTGAAGGAATTAAAGCCAAAGCATGCAGAGGCAAGGAGTGGTCTGGAGAGCAGTAAAAAAGCCTGCAAATCAGCCCAGGTAAGTGTAAAGCCCAAGCATGTACATACCACATGTTCATAATATATGTACAGTTGAGGTCAGGGGTCATGTCGTAGTTCAATCATGCCACAGCTAACACTTAATATGTTGGGTAGATGCAAATCAGCCCAGGTTAGTGTAAAGCCCCTGGATGTAGATACCATATGTTCATAATATATGTATAGTTGAGGTCAGGGGTCATGTCGTAGTTCAATCAGGCCACAGCTAACACTTAATATGTTGGGTAGATGTAAAAAGATACTGATTACAAGTTGTCGTCAGGTTTTGTAAAAATAACTGCAAAATTCATCTATCGTACCATGGATGTACTGCAGGGGGCATTTGAGTTAGCCACAGGTTCAGATTCATACAAAGATCAAAATATATGCCCAATTTCAATGACAGGTAAGCTTATGTTTTCAGTGTTGTACAAAAACCAAAATGTATGGCACAATGGTTTATACCGCATAGGAATGTATGGCTGTGTCTTTTGAACAGTACTGGCTGTTATCAAATTTTAACCAGCAGTTATGTCACTTCTCTGGGTATGTTAGGAGAGGTCAGTGCTCATGCTCAGTGTTGTAGATGTCCTCACATGCCCTCAAGGGTCACATAACTGCTATCTCTGAAGCTCGTGACGTCAGGAAAATCTTTTAATTGCTATCTGACAACATGAAGTTGGAACTTACAATAAAACTTCTTTGGCTCCAAATTCTTTCAAAAAAAAAAAAGTGTAACACCATGCTGTTGGGAATCAAAATACAGGAAATCATAATGCAGAGAAAAGCTGCACTGACAGATAATAAAATCAGCCTCTGTTTATTAGTTCCAGAGGGCCTGCAAAGGCGCCCTCTGGAACCTGTTAGCTTTTGCTCGATGGCATCAAATTACCCATAATTTCACGTTTTCTTTCTACTCTAAAATATTACGTATTGTTTCCGTACAGGCTAATTTACGGAAGCTTCACAGTCATTTCCGGAACACAGAGAGAGACAAGCAACAGCTGGAAGAAAAAATTGAAGAGATGAAGAACACGTAAGAATCTCATTAAATATACTGTTATGAAATCAGTGGTTTTTGTGAAGTTTTTGGGAACTTTGGCAAACGAGAGCATTGTAACCCTCGGTAAAATTTCTGCTTTTCCCTAATCTGTTTGCATCGGTATACCAAGAGGAGCCCTTGGTAGAGTGACTTGGAAACCCCCGGTAACATTTTACCTGTTTACTGCCTTAAACAAAAACACTGAATGAAATAAGAGTTTCCTACAAGTTGTCATGTAAGTGCACGTCTTGTGATGCATCCTACACAAGAATGGTCCAAAATATGGAAAGGCTGTATCTGATATTCATAAGCCCAAAATCTACATATGCATAAAAAACCCAAATAATTCAAGAAATATACATATGAAATGACTGCAATTAATATAGATAAATGAAAACAAAAGTACTGATTGACAAGTGAAATAGTAATAGATCACAGTGCCTGCGTGGTCTGAATTGCAGGGGGCTGACATTTGAATATCGGACTGATTTCAGGAGGTCAGTGTGTGATATATCAGTCTGAATTGTAGGAGGGTAATATATGCGATAGATACTTTTCATCATGTTGGGGGGGGGGGGTGGAGGGGACTGAAGTAATCTGCAGGGAATGAGAGCACGATGGTTTTAGAACGACCATGTCATGGTCAAAATCAGTCTACATTCAATGATGAGAAGCATGTTAAACATGTACAGTATCTCACATGAGTGCTAATCAGCCTTTAATATTATCGTAGCTGCTTCAAAGAGTCTCTGCTTGCTGTCAGGCAGGTCATCAGAGACAAGGACAATAGATAGTACCAGTAGACTATACATTTAGGAAGTACACAACCCCTTGTCTTTGTGAATTGTCTACATGCGTGTCTCATTAGATTGCCCTTTCCTAATGTTGTAAATCTTGTGTCAGGCTGTAGTCATGGTAACAGACACACCTCACAAGGATTGCGGTTGCTACCGATGACTTTGAATATTAATAATTTGAGGAGACTCTACCACCCAGCAGGCAATACGTGTGGCAACTTCAATACATTTGGACGCAGCATGTGCACGCTACATGTGTGTGATTGAGGGGGGATCAAGTGTTAGCGAGTCAAATTGTTAAGTTTTTGAAATGAAGGATATGTTGTTTGTTTGAATTCTGACAAGTCCGATGTCTCTAACAGAGTAATTAAATATCTCGGCTGCCGTACCTCCCAGGTACTTCAAGGTGTATGGTTGCAGTGTTGGTAAAGCACTCCACCGTCTTCGGTGCATAATCCCCAGTGATTCTCCCAGGGGCGTGAGCCTCCCCTCGGAAATTTTGAAATTTTATAGATGAACGCCCTCACTGGTTGCACAGCAACTCAGTCTTCAGTGCAAAACAAAAAACCCACGGCGGCTTCCTTGTTAAGATTTTGAAGCCGTGAGAGGCTAACTTACAAAAGCTTGTATAACCATGTTGCCATGTGACTCCGTTTTAGTAACCCAACATTTCAGTGACACATAAGTCTCCTTTTTCAAGATACGCACTGATACAGGATCAAAATTATACAAAATGTTGCAAAAGAAACAAACTACCCAATATTTCTTAGTACTTTAAATTCAAAATAGCCACCATCCCACCGTAAATTCTTTTGGTTGAATGAAATTTTTGATTTTAACAAAAAATATGCTGGTGAAAGCTTTACTTAATGAACTTCAAAATGAACCCCCCACAAGAAGTAGGCAGAAAATTATTGTAAAGTTTTAGAGTTTGAATATCTGCCCCACGTTACTTTCTACCTCAAGGAATACCGGAAATTTCTTAGCATCAGCCAATGCTGCCATGCACCCGTGCTTGTTATATGTTACAATGTTCATGAACCAGAACTGTTTTGTCAGTGGCGTATCAGTTGCAGTTTCGAGGGACTCTCATTTTGTATTATTACCTAAATAAATCACGAACATGATTGCATTTGGAAAGTTGCACTGATTCCCTACAATGTAACTCCCGAATGACATTTTGACTTGATGGCAGAGCTCAGCAAGACTTCGAAGCTGAAAGAAGACAGCGCGAAGACCAGATACAGAGACTGGAAAATCAACAAGCAACTCTCACAGCTCAGCTGGCCACTACAGAACAACAACTAGATCAGTTTGCCAAGGCCATCAATCATGACAAGGAACAATCATACACACTGAGGTAATTTGACAGAAAACATGTATATTGCATAGCCACTAGATCCTTGAAGGTCACATGCCAGATTTCTTTAGGTCACATGACAGGTCATCCATGTCACATGACTTTAACAGATAGCAGATACTGGTTTTCTGCTAAATAGATTGTGAAATTTGAGATGTTGGATAATACCTCAGTGGTATTGATTATTTGAAGAGTTGGGAGTTTCGCAAATGTGACTTGCAAATTGGTATCTATGTCCTTGTTTTGAACCAGGAAATAAATATTGATGGCTCACTATTGCAGATAAAATGATATTAGCATTGCCGTCAAATGCTGTGCCCTTACAAATGAACCACCATATAAGTGGCCAGTAACAGTGTATAAAAACAATCATGTTTACAGAATCTATGTTTCCAAGGCCATCAAATGTTCAAGACTTTGTTTTAAATGCAACACATTTGGGACATATTGTGCCTCACTGGTGTTTACCAACTTGACTTGATAGTGACACATGAAATATTGGTTAATTCCACTCTCTTTCAAAGTTTGTGTGAAGTCGCTTTATATTTAGATTTTGTGGCAAGATCCTAGCAATGTTAATTTGATATCTTCCTGTCATACTCAATGACATTGTAGTTGTTGAGACTGTCATTGACAGTGAATGTCGTTTTCCATCTTTTTCTAATTATGTAGTTGTCCCTGGCCGGCAGTTCATTTGGGAATTTTCAAGGTTTGACAATGCCAAAACCCTGAAAATGTGTTAAGACGCGAATTTGTTTTGAATCCCTGAAAGAATCAACAGGTCTCACTGTTCCGCCTTTTTTCACCGTGCTTTGCAGACGGAGGGAACAAGATCTGCAGGGTAATATCGACAACACACAGCGACGCCTGAAAAATCTTGAGGCCAGCAGGGAGAACAAAGTGGCCGTATTTGGAAACTGGGTGCCGGCCTTGCTGAGAGAAATTGACAAACTCTACCAACAGAGAAGGTTCCGAAGAAAGCCTGTTGGACCAGTGGGTAAGAAAAACTACCAACTTAGGGTGTTTATGGAATAGGAAATTAGACAAGTTAGGTGGGCAAGGTTGTAGCTCCAGATTGTTAGGTGGACAAGGTTGTAGCTTCAGACTACGACCGCATAGCTAATTATGGTTGGGCAAGAGTCTAATTGGGCCAGTAGGGAATTACTATTGAACTATCGGTGGCAAAAATCAACAATTGTGACTCCTGTGTTACTTGGCATCCGTAGTTTCCAGTTACATGGTCTTTTTAGTTTCAATTTTCCAACTTCGTAGAATCAGAGAAATGGACACGGATTGTAGAATGAGTTCAGTTGAAACTCACCACATAAGGTAAATAGTGCAGAGTGACGGATGAAGAATATGAAATGACAACAAAAATGCCTAGATGTGAGGTCATCAGACGACTATTGCAGCTGACAGAATTGTTCTGATAAAATGAAAGGCTAGTTGTGTAAAATATTTGGTGAAATAAAAAACACGAGAAATTGGCAAATTCGCCGAAAAATACTGATAGAATTAGTGTTGGTAGAATGAGATTGCTTTGTTACAGAATAGATAAAGCTTGGTTTTGAACTTGACAATTGCATTGTGTATTTACTGACCAGCTGGTTGTTAAAGACAACACATCAAGTCAAGATTGAATGTACAGTACTAGGAAACAGGAATACTAGAAAGTAGCAATTACCAATTTGGAGCAAGGTGCATCTTCCAGCAAGTGCCATGGAGAATTTTGCAATTATACATCAATAGAAAAAATATGAGATCATGTATAAGTATATCTGGAAGAGAATTCAAACTCTGGCACATTAATTCACTGATAAATCTACCTACCACAGATGGGATGGCAGATAGCTTTAGAGAGAGAGAGAGAGAGAGAGAGAGAGAGAGAGAGAGAGAGATATTTTTACATAGCAAGTCCCTATTAGTTGACCGTGACTACTTTGCTAACCTTTGACCTGATTTGACCTTTGACTCCACCCCGCCCTACATGTACCATCACTCCCACACAGGTGCCCATCTCAGCCTGACAGACCAGAACTGGGCCATAGGAGTCGAAGCATGTCTTAAGAACTTAATCCATTCGTACTGCTGTGACAACCATGAGGACGAAAACCTACTCAACAAATTACTCAACGACTTTGTGCCACGAAATCGGCCTAGGCCTTCTGTCATCACCAGCCAATTTATGGTAAGAAACTAGAAAACCCCTGTAAGTGATATGCCCCTCATTTGTTTCATCTCTATAGTATACGTATTTATCTTTGAGTCTCTGTTTTTGTTATTTGCCTTTACTTTATATTAATGAGAATAGTAACATCGATATTTTTGCCAGTCATTTTAAGTAAATTAAAATTTTGTATTTCTGAGTAATTGTGTTTTAAAGTTTGTCTATGTCATCTTTGTCTTTCTTTACTGTATCTATATTTTAAAAAAAAACAAACGTTTTCTGTAAATGGCCGTGACTGTGCAAGTCATTATATATGCAATAATGCACCCCTCCTGGTCCATAATGAACAAAAGCAAACTATTGATGACATAATGTATGAGGCGAAGCCGAGTGCTTTATGAAGTACAAATTTTGGTTCAGTCGATTTTGGTCAGGAGGGAGTACATTGTCGCTGTTATTTTAAAGTTTTGGCAGTGCCAGTGAATTTGAAGACTTGGAAAACATCTTGGCTACAATGTGTACATTATTGGTAATATTGTGGGAAAATGATTTCAAAAATTTCACTGGTATTGACAAAGCTATAATGTGGTATAAAACAAAGTAAATAGATAGATTAGATAAACAAATCATGTCCTGATGTTTGATGCTGCAGTTTTGTCATTGCCACACATTGATGCATTCTGTCTGTCCACTAGACCAGCCTTTGCACTTCAGTCATACAATATTAAATACGAAAATGAACATCGGGATGATCGGAATTCCAGAAAAAATACAAAAGTCATCCATCTTTAAGATGTCTTACAAGTTTAACCCTGAGAAATTTTCTTTCCTCTTACAGGACAGCAACTATGACATAAGGGATGGTGCTGTACAGGGCAGCCAGTATCCGTCATTTCTAGACATAGTTAAAACTGACAACCCTGTCATATATAACTGCTTGGTTGACCAGGTGAGACACCTCTTCTCCCATTATCAAATGGTTCATAGGGCATGGCTCAACATGTCAAATGAGCAGGACATTAGATACTTTCAAAACAAGGATATTTGTGCAGTTTATGTTCAGAAAGCAGGAATGTTTTTGTGTAAACAATGATGTACCCACTCCAGCCCATATTGGTCGATAGCAAACTTTGCATGACTTAAATGTAGGAGGCAAAGTTGAGTACATTATGGAGTGCCAAGTTTACTTGGATCCATTATGGGCTTGGAGGGGTTACATTATTGCTATTTTGTGTAGTTTTGGGAATGCCAGTGAATTTGTAGATGTACAAAACTTCTAGGGCCACAATACTAGATAATTTGGTATGTTATCAGTAATAATCTTGCAGGATGATGACGTCACAAATTCACTTCTACAGACAAAGCTATGATATAATTACTCCCTCTGATGTAAAATCTAAAACAAAAAAAAGTTTTTTGTTTCTCTACCGTGTAATGCACTTGTAAAAGACAGATATTGGTACCCTTTAATTTTTAGCTCATATTTGGTATTTATATTAATACCAAAAAGAGCTTATATGGTGAGTCGATGGCATCTGTATGTCTGTATGTATGTATGTGGGTATGTATGTGAGGATGTATGTCTGTCACACGCAAAGGCTCCCATACCGCCAAAGCTACCATCTCAGTATTTGGTGTACAGGTAGATGCAGGGGCTTAGATGTGACGTTGTTCAAATGAACATGTCAGTGTCAAAAATATGCAAATGAGGTAAGAAAAAAAGGGAAATCCTGCAAATTAGCAGGAGTGGTGGCAGTAACTGAAACAGCCCAGACATCTGATTAAGAGGTTTTTGACCTTTATATATTTGTATGCAGGGTACCTATTATGTGTGGGAGTGGTTGCAGTAACTGAAACGGCTTATTAGTCATTTCCTGTCCTTGTTTATGAACTGTGACATATTAACAGACCTGCTCAAACCATGGATGGCTATTTTTGTACATCCATGGTTGAAACATTCTCTGCTATGCATGTTGCTAAAGTTGACCTCCAGTACCTAAAGTTTCAGACCTTATTTACTTCTGTCATTCTTGTTTTTCTGGTTTAAATATTTCTTGTTGTTTTTCTGGTTGTACTGTGCAGAAATCATTGTCATAACATCAACGTAGAATTTTCCTGCACTGAACAGATAGAAACAACACTTATTGTTTATCTTTGGTATGTACCAATTCTGATCAAATTTGAGCGACACCGAATAATTGCGGTATTTTTACCTTCTCGTGTCTATTTATAGACAGAGAAGGTATTAGAGTTGAAAAACCAGTATGCTGGTGTCAACTACTTCCGTCTGTCAATACTTCCGTCTGTCAAGATCCATTGACGTCATGCCATTGTGATGGGTCATATCATAAACTGGTGGGGGTGTTCATGGTTCAGGTTGAGGTGCAGGAGAACGATTTTGAGCTGTGACAAAAATCAAAAGGGACTTAGCGGCATAGCCACAGTGTTAAGCCTTTCTCCAAGGTTCTTAGTTGACTACGATCTATTACAGACTACTGAGCTGACGTTAGGGGTACTCACTTTGTGTTTGCTCACTCTGTGTGCGCTAGTGTTTGGTACTGAGTTGCGTGGATATCCCCTCATGGCCTCACGTGATATGGGCCTGTTGCATAATCTGCAGATGATCATATGTCTCTGAGTCTGAAAACGGTCATTGTGTAAGCCTGTCGGCATTTTCCTTGCATTTTTTCTCATTAAATTTTGCAAAATATCGGCAAGTACCTCAATATTTCAAGATAACTCTTTCTTCCCAATCGTTTCCTGGAGTTTCAGAGTCATATGAACGAAAATGAGTGAAAGTTTTAGACAGGAAAATCGGACGTCGGCCATGTTCAATGTTTACAGTACAATCAGAAGTTTATGTGGAGGAAATAACTAACTAACAAACACTGTTCATGATGCCCGCCCTCTAGAGGCAGACCTTCCTATATGAAGTACCACATTTGATGCTTGTGGAAAGCTTGACCACCACACAAAGGAGCATTTTAACTTTTAGAAAATGACAAATTGAATAAGAAGGTATTCTGAAAATGTCAAATACTGAGGAAAAATGCGCAAATATTCAAAATAAACAGGTTAACTGACTGGTCAGCTATAAAAAACAATGAAAATGTTTAAGATCAAAAGTTTTTGAGATGCGCACATTTTAACAAATACAGAAATTATTAATATTATAAATATAAGACCAAACTATTTTTTCAGGGATGGGACAGGTTGGAAATGAGGGGTGAGAGACAAAGGCACTCCTATTGCTGCATGTGGATGCAGCCACACCATTTCATTTACAGCATACTTATTCACTGTGTTGTGTTCAAGTTCAATATTGTACTGACTGTCATACAAGGATAACATAAGCAAAGCAAATCAAATTAGAAAAGGATCAATGCTGTTGTGTGGATTTTGCTGAACATGGCTGATTTTGATATTACGCCCTATATATTTGGTATCAAGCAAAGGCATATTTTGATGTAAAGTCAAAATTAACACTATATTGCTGACAATATATTTTACCGTTTCTGCATGAACTTTTCTTTTTTAAATTATAGTATACAGGGATAGAAATACTTTTTTATTTCTTGTGGCAAAAGTTTGCCACCGGATATGAAATCTGGTGGCAATTATGAAAAATCTGGTGGCAGTTTAACACATTATGTGATCGGTATAATACAACATTTTGTCATTGCCACATACTCATTCTAATTTATAAATTCTTGAAAATATGGTGAGTACACGTCACAAAAAGTCAACCCATACTGCATGCCTCAAAAAAAATTTTCAAACTTACTAACCGTGGGACACGTGAATTTCATTTTTACTTGCCCGAGAGGAAAAAGTACTTGCCCTAAATTTCTAATAGCTGTACCAGTAATTTGTAACAGAGAGCAAGAGTTTGGCCATATGAAGTGAATTCAAAGAGGGAAAAAACAGATTCAAACAAGAACTACATCTTGTTAAAATGAAGGACTATTACCAAATCTAAAATGTCCCAGAAGAAATGTGAGAATACTTAAGTCTTTTCTGTAGATTTTGGCCATTTAGAGAACATCTTTGAATTTGGAATTTTTCCACAACCTAGTCCAAATTAAAATCTTTGCATAAGAGTAATAAGATTGTGTGATTTACAATGTGCATGGCTGGCTGCTGCTCTTTATTATCAAGCTGAGATCACAAACAACTGCTCTGCTATCTGCCAATGCATACACACATGTACATCTGCAACTCTTTTACCTGTTTACATGTTTGCTCACTGAGCACAGCAGTCTTTCAAAGTTTATTGATAAATGTATTCGTCAAGAGAGCAGATTCAAGTTTCGTTTTCGTTACTCTTCAGTGCAGATTTGTTTTCTGTAAGTGAGAGCCGATCCCTAAAATCCAAGGTCACGTAATTTGAAACTGTCTGCATCTCATGCACTACGTAGCTGCAATATGTGGCCTCCTTGGTCGACTGAGCCTGTTTCGACTACGATGTAAACTTGTACTTTTTCATCTGGGTGTTGATTTACGTTGAACAGTAAGCATTGCCGAGATCTATGGCTTTGAATAAGTTTACATCCATTTACAAAGCACATGGTGCAATTACACTATCGCGTGAAGCCGATCGACTGTCATACAACTCATACGCTTGCACAAAGAGAATGGCAACCACTGTCAAGAGCATACCACTTTACGGCACACATACAAAACAGTGAGTTCACTCCGTGTCGTCGGAGAGAACATGTCGCAAAACTCTATTTTTACGACTTTTTGTGTTTTACAACAGCAAGAACGATTATTTTGCAATGTCGGGCGGATTTTCAAGGGTTTTCAGAAAACACTTCTGAGAGTTGAAGGACTTACAATGATTGTAGACGTGTACAGACCTAATGAAATACGTTTTCAAGCTTGAATTGTCCAGAGCTTAGTTAATTCAACCGCCGGTGGACTTGCCCGTCGGACGGGAAGCATATTGATTTTAATTGCCCGACCGCAAAATTCACTAGCAACGGGCGTCGGGCGATAGGAATTTTTGAGCCTGTACTGGCTAATGAATTGCAAGTATTTATTATTATTTAAATCACGCATGCTGCAGAGTTTGGCTTTGTTTTCAAAATGTCACAACATGCTTTTATCTTGTGCCCTATAACTGCATTATGCGGCTATCACAGAGAACAACAACATGTCAAGTGTACAAAAGCTGCTGTCATCGATATGGAGATTAGCCAATCACAAGTTTGGATTAACGCTATGTTTTCATTCATGCCAAAATGTCGCAATTAGTTTGGTTTTTTTTGCTAATGAGTTTTTTCCGCCGTCCGACAACGCGTGTTCCTTCAGTGTTCCTTCATTCAAGCCGTAGGATCGATGACATGATGACCCAAAATTTAGTGGCAGAAAAATACCACCAGAAAAAAATTTTGGTGGCAGATTGACAGTTTTTGGTGGCAAATGCCACCATTGCCACCGATTATTTCGAACACTGGTATAGTAGTACTTTGAACAGATTAACAATTATCGTGATGTCAACCCATAATTTTACATCACAAAGACTGTAATTCTGCCAATTTTTTTATTTTTCAGTCATTTTATAAATTTTGCACTGAACAAGATGATTGAACAAATTGCAATGTTTGAATTTGTAAACTCAAAGAATAAAAATCCTTTGGTCACAGATTAAATTATTTTTTGAAAAGAAATTTACTCTTAAACACTTTTAGCATATATTCTTTACACGGTCATGTATTTCAAGGAAAATATGCCTAAACAGTAATTTCTTCACTTTCAATTTTTTTTCAATACTATGACAATTATCAGCCATGAGGTTTTACAAACACAAGACCAGATAAGCGTTTTTCATCACTTCCACAGGACTCTTTGGAAAATCCATTAAAAACAGTTACAAGTAACTTAAAATGATCACTTGGTATACATTTAATTTACAGATGCCAGGTTGTGTATTTCACATGCACTCAAGTCAGTAGGGAAGTGCGTCATTACTATTTTGGACTGTTAATTCTTATTTCTGAATTATTTAACTTTTTTTTCCACATTGAACTATCTTTAGGCAGTTTATACTGTAGCTTAGAATTTTTTTGATTCAGATGTATTTAATCATCTTTTGGGTTCTTTGGGTCCATATCCCACCTCATGCCCCTACATCATCAACTATTTAGCAACAACTCCATGCCAACAACCAATTACCTGACCTGGCCACACATTAGAGAAGGTACAGCGTCATTGACGGTATTTTTTAGATTTCTTGCTGTGAAGCCTAGTGGGTAATTGTTGTCTTGTATGGGCAAACAAAAAAGAATTCCCTTTAAATCCTTTATTGTCTATGGAAATGATGCAAAACGTTTTTCCATATTCCCAGTCAACACCATGGGACCATGGACATTTTGTCAGATGCACACTTCATGGCATATAGTAAAAGTAAGACACAAAGCATCAGGCTGGGGTAGTTAACTTTTCTGTTTTGCGTCCCGGTATAAAATGTTTCTACAAAAACAACCCCAGTGCATTTGAATAGGACTTTATGGAGGTGAAAAAGAAACTTTTAACTTAATTCTCGCTTTGGCTCTTATAATACATGGTAACAATCAAGTAAATATAAAACTTGCCATTATAAACATAAACAAAAACAAAATACTTTTTGTCTCGTCTGGTCAAAAGGGTAACCCCACTTAAGTTCATAAGTTATTGTGGCTGTTAAAATGACGGAGTGTTTCTTCATAAACTTCTTCCACATGACAGAGGAGCGTTGAAAGCGTTCTCTTGATCGAGGATAGTGCTGAAGCCCGGAGCTATCTGCGCAGACACCCGCCCAGAAACTGTCGAGAAGCATTCACAATAGCAGGGGACCAGGTATATGCCGGTGCTGAACAACGATATTACTCAAATTTTGCAAGAAACGCCAGATACATCACAGCGGATGTGGAGCAACAGATAAGGTAAGACTGCTGTAATAATGTGTTTATTGACAGTATTCTGAATATATAATCTCCAAAATACAATGTCAATCACGTGAATATTGATCCTTGCTCAAATTACTATTGTAATATTTCACTCCGGATCAAGTGGAAGAGTACTAGCTTGCATAAAAAAGTCATGTTTATTTGCATATAATTTACATAAAAATATATTTGCATAAACAGATAACAATTTAAACATGAAAGGTCTGTGGTATACGATGAAGATATGTGACTCCCAGTCATAAAATATCAGTGTACTGATAATATCATTGGTTTTTGTTGTAACAGCCACTCTAATGAATGGTTTCATTGGGAGGTCTATTTTCTTTCACGTCAGTCTGACTTCACTTCACACGCACGAAGCACACTTAGGTTTACTCATTCAGCTTTGTAATATGCAACATTCAGTGCATTAGTACTGGAGTTGTGATATTGACGTATTTAAGAAACTGAAGCAGATGTTGTACCTGTGGTGTGAATTCAGCTTTCCTATTAAAGGTATTTAGAATATGAACTGTATTGGTGTGAGAGTCAATATGGGAGACACTTGAAGTTGGAACTGGAGGTAATATAGTAGGGGCCACCAATGGCATCATGTTGAAATGGCTTGACTCTTTAAGTTGGGTCACATCAGATCATTTTGAAACAAAATCGGGAGAACAAATTCTAATTTTGGAGTGGCTGAACTGAAACTCATTATGTGTCTGTAGACTGTCTGGTCTTATAACCTGTACACCCCCAATTCTCAGTTAACTGGTCCCCCATCACCATTGATAACAGCGAGTTTGAACCAAACCATGTTGGTGAAAGGGTTAAGAAACAATAATTTGGTCGATCCAAACAGTGGTGATTACAAAGTGTGTAAGAATGATTTTAATGAATTCAGAACAGCAAAGTGAATTTTATACCTTTGTGAAAGTAAAGAAGTGGACATAATAAATGAAAGCTAAGCTAACTTGGACATGCAGGAAATAAAGCAAGAAGTCCACAATAAATTGACACACTAATTAGGTTGTCCAACAGTGGTTGGAATTTATGGGCTTTCTGAGTGTTAATTATCTCCATCCTAAGAAATCGTCTCTGGTTTCATGCAGGGGTCTTCCAGGCATTGTGACAAGCTGTCATCGTTAACACGCATCTTCCCAATTAGATGATCGTATAATTACCCCTAGGTTGTTTGGATGCTGCCACCTTTTCATCGGGGTGGTCTGTCTTTGTATGTGTTCCCATGGCCATTTTGACAGTAAAATCCCAACGTTGTCCATAGTGTGTGAATTGTGCACAACTGATGAACAGATAATCGGAAATGCTGTCTGCCGTACGTGGAGAATTGACTACCCAAGTTAACTATTCGGCTCACAATCCCCTTTGATGCAATGCATTATGTCTTACAGAAAATAAGGATGTGTTACAAGAGAGGGTGATGAAAACAAGTGTACGTAAGATAAGATAGGGTGACATAAATTTATTAATCATATTAAGAGATATCCAAATGCTCACGAACAAAACTAATCTACAAAATAATAACTGTCGAACAGAATTGTGCCCTGCTTACTATTTTTAATGAGCATCTACTTTAATATTCCTCTCTTTGACTCAAAGAAATTTTACATTCAACATGTATTGGTACAGGGTTTGGAAATTTCGAGAAAATTCTGAAATTGACTAAAGAATTCGAAGCCTAAAAGTTGAGGCCGCACCCACTTTTACAATGCATGTACTTTTGTAGCCTATGGATGCAATTTTATCCATTCCTAGTTCTATTTCCTGTGAAGGAAAATATACCTTGAGCTGCTGCAAGGCCTGTGGAGAACTCATTTCTTTTGTGTCATAGTGCAATATGGCTGTTTGCAAATTATATCAGTGTACTCTCATTAATATGCAAAAATTAGTATTTATCCGCAAATTCAGATTAGGGACCGTCTCAGATTGTCGCATAAGTTCAAGAAACGAAATTCATTTGTTTCCGTCAAACCCCTCTCCCCTCCCCTAAACGAAAGTTCAAAAGTGCGAAACGTTGATGTCTGCCTAAGAGTACAATGTAACATTTGGATATCCCTCCTGAAGAATAGGTATCCCCTGACCATGTTACATCGTCAAATAATCGATCAAATTTGAGTACTAACCATGACACATATGAGTTAAGGCAAAATTTATTAGTAAGAATATGCAGTTTTTGTTTATTTTTACACACAATGTAAAGAGAACGTGTAATCACAAAATAAAAGTGCGGAAGTGAAGTGCATTAAAGCCCGGGGCGAAATAGACCGGGATCCGGATTAATGCCAAGTTTGGGTTGGCGTTTTGGGGCATGGCTCTGCATAATGAGTCTGTTGGTAATGGTTGCTATCGTTCGCATTATCTGCGTAATCTGTTTGCTCTCAACTCACGCTCTGACTATAAGCTTAGGTAAAGCCTTCGCAATACGCGAAAGAAAAAAGAAAGAAGGAAAAAATATCAATTTCATAAAAACAGGAGCGTGCTGAGTTGATCTACTGAAGTTTTGTTGAGTTGATTTACTGAAGTTTCGGGGTCATGTCATCGTTTGAGAATGATTCAGCTACTGACCGCCATATCTACATACGGAAATGGCGCCGTACGTAGTACGCGTAGTGGAAATAATCATCAAGAAAGTAATAAACATAAACATTAAAAATAATCCGAAGCTGGCTATTTCGTATGTTGAAATCACGAATTAGCAATCTAAACATTGACTGAGAAACATGGTCAGGAAAATGGTACGAAATAGGTGAACGACGCGACGTCATGACCGATCGCTAAAATAAAAAAATAAGTTCACTACATCACGGAAGGATCGAGATTTCCATGAATCTCGCGTACCACGATATCTGTAAGCGATCGAGGTCGGCTGCTCGGTTGCTTTGAGGGCATCTCTACTACCTCCATGTTTGAGGGTGACCCCGGACAACTCATCACAAGTTATGTTTATTTTCGGAGCAATGGGATGAATCACGGACTGGGTTCATAGATATCTTCGTTATTGAAGAAATTAAAGTCCAACCTTTGTCGAAATCATACGATGCAGTGCCAACTCAATGAGCCGATCTCGGACACACGTATCAATAGGCCTAAGCCTTTCAAAGAAGATCGGGTGATGTCGCGTCGAGGCTCACTTGCTCACCTTGAACTGACATTGACAAATACTGTTTTTGATGTCTTTACAAGCTTTGTTTAATTCTCATAAAAGAAGTCCAAACGTGACTGGGGCAACCGGTATGTCAAAACCTTACCAACCCTCCGAACACGACATGTTATTGCCATGTGTGAGAACACGTGTACATGTACCAACCATACGGCCGTTGTCAGGGCTAGCATTTATATCAAAAGCGACTGTAGCGTACCGGTACTTTCGGCCGTAGATTTGGGGGGCTGTTTAAAAAAGTGGCTCTCTTTGACTGACTGTTATTAAATTGATCATGGAGGCTACCGCCATGCTTTAATATTTAGTTGTTTTCGATGTCATTGTATGGACTCTGCCTGCAGTTCTGTAAAATACAGTGTACGCACTTTTCGTAAGGATACATCGTATCGGTACTGACTCATCTCTTGCTAAGTCACGACCGAAAATGGCTCACTTTCGCGATGTCATTGCATCATAAACGCTTGTTAGTAAAATAGTTTATGACAACCAAGAAGTTTTCATCCTGTGTGCACTCCAATATACATGTAACTCTAAGCGTACACATGGTTTGTTTACATCGTAATTATTCTCGTATGCACAGCAAATGTTTGACCAGTTTACACCTCTGAGCGTCACTGAATGATTGACAATTGTTTGAATCGCGGATCGACTGTTCCCTCGGGGCCAATTCCTTTGTTTCGAAAGCGATTTTTCCCCTAATCGTCGTAATTTTAAAAGGCTTTGTGAAACTTTGCGGATACCTGCATGGCCTACGTGTTTATGAAATCGTCTATGCTTATGGTATGCCAATAATGTTTGTTTGAGAATCGCTTCGGCTGATTTTCACGGAGCGATCTATCTTGCTGTTGCCAGTTGTCACTCAAGCGCCATTATGAATTTTCGATGAGTTAGGGGTCTTTTATACCCCGCACCGGGGTTTAATTGAATGGAGGTCAAACCCCTCCCCCCGTAAACGAATGAATTTCGCTTTTTTAACTTATGCGACAATCTGAGACGGTCCCTTACCTTTTTGGAAATCACAAATGCAAGAACAACCACAATACAATTTGTAGGCAACTGCCAATGTTACAGTGTAAACTAGAAAAGACATTAACAGCTCAGACTGTAAGTTGCACCAACAGCCATGCATGTAATACTGAGTATGTAATGTAATAATGAAAATTTGTCCACATTTCAAGCAGCACCGTCCAATGTAGCATACGTGCAGCTATACTTAGTAACAAACCTGTAGCCATGAACAGTGCTGAAGGGGAAGGCAAGTCAAATTTTTTCGTTGACTTTCTGTGCAGGGAAACGGAACAGGAACTGAACGGCATGAAGAGAGAGCAAGAAGGTGTTCAGAGGCAGCATACAGAGATCAATAGCAGCATCAGAGCCAACACGACTCAGAAGAACCAAATGCTAACTCGGCGGATGAAACTGCATGAACAGTGCTCCAAAGTGCAGTTTGTGAGTATCAATGATATCTTAAGGTAGTATGCGCCTCAACAGTCCGGGTCATTTCCAAAATTGGCGACACTATATCGTAATATTTTCCCCTATCATTAGCCAATCAGCGGCCAGCGCGCCTTCAGTAAAAATTGTATTTCCTGGCAACCTCCACATGCGTCCTTTGTTACATATGCCATACTGTGACGAACTCTCGAGCCGTATTCTGTCATAATGTCGGACAGTTGTGTGACCACTCTGTCAAAACACATTCTCAAAATTGCGTACCATTTTTATTTTGGCTTGGACAACCAAACCCCATATATCGCTGTGATTCCTGGACTCTGGCCTGAAGTCCTGCGAAATATAAATCGTGTACCTACACAGATCGTTCAGAAAACCCCATTTGTATCGGAGATGGCAGCGATCACAAATTCTACCGTATGTCGAACGGTTGTGTGACCACTCTGTCAACACATTCTCAAAATCGCGTACCATTTTTAGTCTGCGTAGGACAACTACAAAACAGGTATCATTTTAAAGCTCTGACATCGCTCTTCCTTCTTGCAAAACGCCATACGCGTACCTACACAAATAACATTTATAACAATATTTCTAATAGAGATGACGAACATCTACAAAATGATTCTCGGTACTTGAGCGAAATCGATACACTGGGGGTAGAAATGAATCGTCAATATTTCGAATATTTCTTCACTCATTGAACTCGTTGTTGGACATGAACTTCTGCAGAATACGTGGATTATGTTGACAGTCGAAATTAGTCGAAATTCACAAGGCACAGGCTTAATAAGCGGCCCAAAACTGCCGATCACACTTGGTGGGTAATTTGTAATCTGGCCGATGATTGGCTAAAAGCCGGAATACATTATTATAATGAGTCGCCAATTTTGGAAATGACCCGGACTACTCAAAAGTGAAAGACTTAAGCTTTTGCGCAAACTTTCCTGAATGAAACTTTCAACCATTCTTTTCCAAACATCAACAATAAAATCATGGGTCACCATGCAAAGTTTGGAACTAGCGAAACAAATTACCTAATAATATGTGAAATTCAAAATGGCCCCCATTCCTGTGTTAACTCTATGGGGGGAATTAGATTTTTGATTTTCAAAAAACTAGGATGGTAAAGGTAAAAGTCTTTTTCCAGCAGCTTTAAAATGAGCCCCCACAAGTGGTAGATCAGAAGAGAATTGTTGAAATTTGAGAGTCTGACTATCTGTCCCCAAGGTGCTTTCAACCTTAAGGTGGAATGTGCATCAGTAATAGAAACTTTTCTCAAACTTGTACAAGACTCTTCTGGTCTACCATTTGCGAGGGCTCATTTTGAAGCCAATTGAGTTTAATTAAGTTTTCACATGCTTATTTTTTTTGAAAATCGAAAATATGACTTTTCTCCACAGGGATGGTGGCCATTTTGAATTTCAACTACAGGCAAATATTTAGTAATTTTTTCCTCAAGTTCCAAATTGTATGACCCCAGATTATCTTGATTTCAATAGAAAATGGTTTACAATTCCCTTCCTAAAGTTTGAACAAAAATTTAATTTGTTCGATTTTGAGGCACGTACTACCTTAATTTTCTGGTAATGTAAAGATTTCTTCCTTCCACAGACCGTGTGATAGGTGTGTATAGCCTAGAACTTTATATAGGATTTTCAATGTCATAATAATGAAAATAAGCCATTTTCAAGAAATGGGGTTGATGTTACCTTACATCGTGATATTTTTTGGCGATATGAAATATCCCCCCTTCCCACATTCCAAATTTGCACTTTTTTGGCTTACAAAACTGACTGTTCTACTCTGAATTCAGGGAATATGATTGGGTGTTATAGGGAGTTGAATGAATTGTATATTCACGGCAGTGACAAAATGATTACGTAAAGTCATGGAAAGGTCATAAAAATGGCTACAGTGGATTTGGTGATATGCATATTTTATGCCGGTGATAATGGCATTGAAGCTTAGCTGCCATCCTTTGACATTTGACTTCTGCCCAGTTTATTGGATATATGCTGTTTAATGTAGTAGGTCAAAGTTCATGCAGATCATGCTTCTATAGTTGACAGCAGTTTGTCTATCATTTTTATGTCACGTCAAACAGACATCTTATTCAGTGTACCTCATAACTGAATATCAAATAATCTCAAAATAGGTGAGGAAGTAATTTCATATTTTGTTTAATTTGTCAACAGAGAAATATTGCTGAGTGAAATGAGTCTGTCAAAGGAAATGGAAAATTAATTGATGGTTGTATGGTTCATGGTTGTATGGTTTTGTGTTTAAAACTTCAGTAATATTGGTGATTTTAAACTAAATCATGTCCCTCCTTCCCGTTCCCCCGGTAGGATATCAATGAGCTGAAGAATTACGAGGAACCAACTCCGGTGGACGTGACAACACTAGAGGAAGAAGTTAAAAGCTACACGGATCAGATGCTGGAATACCAACAACAAATAGAAGTTTCCAAGACCAACTTGTCGGAGCTGGACAACCGGTACAAAGAAGCCGAGGAAATTTACAAAGACGTGGACCAGGATGTCAATGATCTCGCCGAAACAGTTGATCCTCTCAAGGTATGATGGCATTCACTTCACAAAGGGTTCCTAGAAAATCCTTGAAAAGTCCTCGAAAATGAAACTGACTCCTGGAAAATTGATAAGGTTCCAAGAATTAATAAATATGATGAAATGATCAGCCATGATATCATGGCAAAAACAACATATCAAAATGATCACCATGTGGGCGTATTTGAAAGTGTGCCAAATCAAATTTTCAGTGAATTTTGTAGATCAGACTGGTTTCCACAAGGTCCAATTGATTTGCTTTGTGATCGGTTCAATGCCTATCAACTGCCTAAATATGTATGTTTATCTCTGAAATATCGAAATTAATAAATTTGGTACTGGGAGTTATTTTGAACTTACTGTAGCAGTTTTATGTGTTGTTGGTGTGGTGTGTGTGTATGTGTGTGTATGTGTGTTGGTTGGGGGTTGGGAGGGGCACACAAAATCTATGAATTTTAACTTGGCCAAATGAAGATTGGGGTGGGGGGTGAATTCTACCGCTAGATTTGTGTCTCTTTAATCAATAATTTAAGGGGAGACCCACATTCGCAGACACTTTTCTTTAACCTGATTTTTCACCATTAAAATGAATCTTTAACCAACATGTAGTATATGTTTGGGTAGGTCGACAGTTGAAGATTATAAAAATGTGGAGAATATTTCAAAACCTGTTTGAGTGTGTTTGTTTTGCTCAAAAATGTGTGTTTTTGAGTTTTTTCACTTAAAAAAGTGTAAGTACGAGAGGGTGATGGCCATTGGTAAGCCGTTTACTGCAATCGATAGCAGGGTAAGGTGTGTAAAAAACCGTGTCTTGGATTTTTGATACTCCGCTTTGTTTTTGCACAATTAGCCTTGAAAGTGAGAAGTGGTGGATTCTGAATAAATTAACGGCTTTGTCCACGTTCGTCACGATATCTTTTGTTTTCGGAACATTATCGGAATTCTGAGACACGGTTTTGTAGAAGCAGTCACTAACTACAACCTATGCAAAGATAAGGCTAATCCGTCTACGCGGCGCCAAGTTACACTCTCCAGAAGTTGCGATACATTGCCAAAAACGGAACGGAGTAAATCGCAGAAATGTGTATGCGACCCTTGGAGTCACACAAAGTCAGCTAAAATTCCGGTTCGCTCACATTTTCGGTGGAAATTCCCAGCCCATAATGAAGTACAGGACTTTTTACACAATTGTCTGAATTTGTGGTATGAATGAAATTATACATGACGTGAAAATTGGAAGAAAATGAACACTGAAACGGCCAGTTCGCGGCGTAAGCGTTAGGCTTTATTTACACAACTGTCATTCCGAGCTAAATCGGGGGATAATCTTCTTGCTAAATACAAACTAGCGTATTAACTGTGCACTGTAGTGTACCAGCTAAAATTTGATTATCAAGCGAAGAAATGGCTGGCTGCATATATTCTTCGTAAAATTATGTGAGTTGCATGCCAAGTCCGATGACATTGTGTTTTCCTCTCTTTTGGTTGCGCAATCGTCACTGCGTTTTCAGCTTCCTGCCTGGAGAGAGACACGTGACAGTGAATTTACAATGTGGTACATACCGACAAAGACGAATTCATTCAGACGCCGTTTTGCGTACGTTAGCTTTTACGTTCCGTACTGCATATTGAAGTACGACCACAGTCCGCCTTGAACATGGCATGGAGCTAAAAACGGACAGCTACATGAACGCGGTTTCCGACCTCAGAAGCACCAGTGCCGGGCTAACTTTGTGTTGTGCCATGTTAGAACCCATCGTTAGGCTAAACTAAATATAACACCTGACAATATCTGGTATCTAAAGCGATTTCCTAATAGAAAGATAAAAAGTTGGCGAAAAACTGAAATAAATCGTTCTGACACGAAACTTGAACAATTCTAAAAGCGACTTGTTTTGGCTTCGCGAGTGCCATGGAGGCGAGTACCTAAAACAGATGTGAATCTGTGACCACGCTGATATTAAATGAATGGGTTGTTCTAAAATCGCGAGGTCGAATTTTGTACAAGTAATGAAATGCGTGAACTTCAATCAAACAGTTGAATATCGCGTTGGCTGATGTGTGGAAACGAGCATTCGTCGTTCTCCGGTGGCGACTGTCCGTTGACTATAATAGCGACGATAGACAGGCCAGCAGCACGCTGTTTTTCAGCGTGATTGAGTTTATCCACAGGAAAAAGTAGTTGCTGATTCGAAAAAAGCACGTTCATGGTTGTTTAATTTTTTCAAGTTCATGGAAATTATTCTCTCATTTTCAATTTTTGCTTCTTTAAATTTATTGCATAAGTTTATAATTACCTAATAACAATTCAATCGCAATGATTTTAAAGCTATACCGACATGAATTTGTGCTGTGAAATATCGCATACTTTTCAATCGAGATTGATTTCGACCCTGGACTTCGACTCACTTCATGAGCAGTCCGCCAATAAAAGTTCAGTTGATCGAGACAAATTATATATGCTCTATGATTAGCTCCGGTACTGATTGAAAACAAATGCTGGGTCAACATTGTGTTTACATTGTAAATCACGGCATCATTCTAAACTGTACGTGCATTACCCGCATCACGTTCCCTCTGTGTCCGCATAGAATTTACAAAACAATAAGCTCACGTTTCCAAACCAGGCAGAGCAGACACCGGCGCGATTTTCTCGTTATAAAATTTCGAACTATTGGCATATTTCTAATTTCTACTGAGAGGAATGTTGCTCGCCCAACTGTCGAAACAAAAAGACGTCGCAACCATTTTCACAAAAAAGATAGAAAACTTGTGGTGACGTACAGGAACGTAATCTTCATGGCATGCTTTACGTGTAAACCGTAACGTAGCGGTAACAATTTTGGTTGCCGGACTTCACTGGGCATTTGCAGACGTTAAAAAATCATCTGACATTTTTAACATCAGTCACAATTAGTTCGGAGCGGATTAGTTTTGAATGTCGGCCTTCATAAGGTGCAGACAAACATGTAAACTGTTATCAGAAAAAGACGTAATTTTTGGATTTTCGGAGTAGCCTAGTTTGATTAGGGCGGGGTCAGTTTTGAATGTCAGACTATACTTTTCATTGAGTCCACGTCATTTGTTAGCGGACACAAATGTTTGTTTTGGTTTTCGACGGTGATTAATTTTGAATGCTAGACTTTATTTAGCAAACATGTAAAGACAAAGACCTACTATTTGGATTTTCGGCCGTTATTTGTTTTGTACAGGAACAGTTTTATTAAATACGTGTTATAGGAAAACGAGGTAAAAATTACGTAAACAACAATGAGCAGCCTCTCTGTTGTGCGCAAGATGTATCACCGGTTTTTGTTCGAAGCTCAGTTTAGTGTTGAATGAGTAAGCGTTCTGCGTTACATTCCTCGCTTGCGACCATTTCCAGTTTACACCTTTTCAACGCATCGGAAACTGGAGTTTTAAGCCTGACTGTAACTCTGACAATTTTAACTGTTCTCTCATTCCCGGCCATATGCTTGATATTTCGCTTTTGTGGACCATGCTTTTGCAATCGACGGCTACCTTCAGCATGTTCAGTAGCCACGACATACTTCCTGCCGGCAGCTGGGAAGAAGACTGACGCATGCGCACTCCTCCGGATGGAAATAGCGTAATCTACTTACGCTCTTGAGATAGCATTGACTAATCTGGAAACCGTTAAGACACAAGAAAAACACGGCACGCGAACTAGCCTACAATGTTCATTTTTGTTAAAATCTAACTCATTTCCGAGTATGTTATGGTTGCAAACTTATCGTCCACTCAAAGGCCATATTAGACAGATTCAAAATTTACCATAAAACAAAAAATGACCAAATCACTCAAGGAAGGTGGGTCTACCCCTTAAAATAGTTCTGTCACCTGCACCATTTGCATCACAAACAGCTCAGACACTCTTTCCAATATTTCAAGCTTTTTTTAAGGAAAGTGGTCTAAAGCTTATCTTTACAATTACTGTCTTGAGTTCCATCAGATACAGAGGAGGATGGGCCTGTTTAGTAATAGCAACATCACAGTCGGAGAGATGCTTGCCATTGTCACTAATCAAAACACCGTCTCTGTTTTTGAGAAACGTAAACCTGATTGTGAAAATAAACTGTCATAACTATGAATATTTCATCAATTAGAAACTTGTTTGACATATGCAGAGAACAGATTTGCATAATGTGCTTGTGCTACTCCTGTGTGAGCTGTGATCTCGTACAGTGATTCTGATAAAACCAGCTGGGATTTGTCCACTAATGATCACAGGAAAAACGTCTCGTTATATAATTATGTTTCCTGTAGGTGTCAGGAAAACCCTGAGGTGTATTTGGGTTTGCTGGAAATTGGATTACTTTGACCTTGTACTGCCATGTGCTTTTGATTTCACATGCAATTTCAAAATATACTCTGGCAACATCGTCGATCGTTGAAATCTTTTTTCCGAAGTAGAATCGAAACAAAGAATTGGTCATATTTTCACAAATTTGAGCATACAAGTAAAAACTTTATTTACTGCATGAATGAGCCCCCACAAGTGGTAGGCCAAAAGAATATTTCAAAAGTATGAGAGCCGAATATCTGTCCTTGAGGTGCATTCCACCTTAAATTGACCAGTTGAATTTCCTCTCCTTTCTGTGTGTCTCCTCCTGACGACAGGATGAACTTACCAAAGCCAACATGGAAGAGGCAACTGCCAAGGACCACGTCAAACATTACGAGGGAAAACGAAAAGAGCATGAAACAAAAATCGGTGATCTGAGGAAGAAACATCAGCTGAAAGAGAAAGAGATTGCTGTAAGAAAAGAAAATATCTTGGAAGTTTAATTGATGTAATATGTGACCTTACTGGTAATTCTTTACCATGATTTTAGTACACCCTCAAATTGTTTTCAGTGATCCAATAAGCATTGTTCAAACATTAAAGGGACAAAGTCGCCAATTTCTCATGACTCTTGTTTGATACGAGATACTACTTATATTGTTTGACATGTTGAAAGATAATGAATGGGTGACCATGCATATATTCGACCCCAGTTTTAGACACGATACATGAAACCATCGCGAAAATGAATTAATGGTCATGACCAATAATTCAGTTTCGTGCTGGTTTCATTTAATTTGTCTAAAACCGGGGTCAAATATATGTATGGTCACCCATTCATTCAGCATCTTTCAACATGTAAAACAATATAAGTTGTATCTGGTATCAAACAAGATTCATGAAAAATGGGCGACTTTGTCCCTTTAATTACTTTGCTTGTCAACACAGTGTCTGCATGTGTAAAATGCACTGTTTGTGTACATTTGAATTCTAGTCCGGACCAGAATTCACATGTCAACAACAAAAATGCAGTCTACACATGCACAGGCTGAGTTGACAAGCTCAGTACTGTGTGCCTCAACATGCTTTTGGGAGTAGAACAAGAAACTGTAGTTGACATTAAAAACAAGAAAAAGTGAAAAAGTCACCGAGTCATCCAGTTGAGAAATTACTTAACTGGTCTCTGTCTTTGCAGGGAACCGTGGAGAAAGCAACGAAGATCTATCCTGAGAGAATGGTGGTCAAGCGTACTGCAGCCAACATCGACAGCGAGATCGCACAGATCACACTGAATATCGAGCTTGAACAACAAAAGTAAGTGGCTGTAAACCACAAGCACTGACACACTGGAAGTGTGGTTTATTTGTTTTTCAAACTTATGTGGTCAAACTACAAGTGTATACTGTATTTGAGATTGCATTTCAGGTAACTCAGTAAATTGTAACATGAATTTCACAAGGAATCGATTTTATGTGGAAAGAAGATAGGGGACAATAGAGGACAGTAAACATCTGAGTAATTTTTTTCCAAGGACTATAACTATTCATGTTGTTTGTCAGCATTTTTTGTCAAGATGTTATGCATACGATAAAGTGTAAATCACCACTAGCTGTAACCTTTTTTGGAGTTTTGTTTAGTATTTTTGTTCCTAATGTCACCCACAATATCTTGATCTACTTGCCAACGTATGTTATTATCCATGTTGACTGTGGACCTAGGAAATGGCAAAACAAGATTATAAATGTAGACATCTAGGCAAATCATGTTGTTTAAAGTTTTGTTCTATTTCCGTTTTTCTGCCGCTATAGTCAACCAAATTACTGCTGTTTTTTTACCTATTAAAAAAGTTAATTTGAATTTCTCATTTCCCTCGGGACCTCTTTTGCAAAACCATCATTCTTGTTTTTCTCCAACTTCCTGTTTATTTTTGCGCAGCTATGATGACCCAGGTGAAGTGTACAGACTCTACGAGGAATCCAAGAAGAAATACTCGAATATCAAGGCGGAAATCAAGAACTTTAATGCAGTTGTGAAGGTTTGATTGCTTTTTATAACCGAATCTCAGTGTTTTTTTCACAAAATTTGTGAACAAGAGGTCAGAGTCTATCCTTGCAAGTCATGTACTTGTGTATATGTAGCAACATGTTGGATGATGTTTACTGCTTTCATAACCACAATGCCCATCAGTCTACGAATAGTATGTGTTTGTTACAATTTTCTCTAGAGAGAAATATTTTTTCTCACATCTTTTTTTTTTTTCAAAAAAAAACAAACTGTTTGCAGTCTCACATGCTTTGCATCAAATACCAACATAGCTAGCGTCATGAGCAAGTGCCGTAGAATAGGTAGAGATTAAATCTTTCATCCACAGCTGAGAGCGCTAAATGTCATGGGCTCCAGAAAGTGAAAATAATTACTGCCAACACATTTACAAAAAACAGAAAAGCTTACTTACAATACGTTGACATTGTGAAGAAGTCAAGCGTATCCTTTGTTAAAAGAGGCTTTGAATATTTTGCAGATTTAACAAAGACGCATCAGATGGGTCATTTCTTTTCAAAAGATTCAATCCCGTTCGATATAGTACTGCGTTGTTTCTTATAGTAGAATACGCCTCCGGGGACAGATATTCAGTCTCAAATTTGTACAATTTGTTTCTGATCTACCACTTGTAGAGGCTCATTCCATCTCATTTTTTTTTGAAAATTGAAAAGTCTTTCAGTTTCGTAACTTGAACTAACCTAAAAGAAAGTGGAAGGGCTCATTTCAGATTGAATAAATTACTCTTTTCCTCAATAAGTACAGACAAACAGGAGGACAAAATTTAAAAAAAATCAATGTTTTTATGCCATATAACCAAGAAAAAGCAGAAAAAATGTAAAAAGGAAATAGGAGAATCTACGAAAATTTTAAAGGAGAAAATTTTCGGCAAAAAAGTCATCTATTTTGCTGATTAGAATTAAAAGAGTGTAATGTACATTTACTGCTCATAAGAGCAACTGTGACCTTCCAAGATCAAAGGTTTGGTGTTGAGTAAAAATTGTAATACAGAAGTGAAATGGTAGTCACCAGCCAGGTGCGGTAGTCACCAGCCAGAATTCTGCGAACACAATAAAATAATTGCTTCAAACAGCGAAACCTATATGTGTTAAGAGAGAAAAAGAATTTCACGGATGCTCAAAATCAAATATGACGGTGACATGACATCAAGAATAGGACTGCTTGATACAATTAGGAAGCAGGGGATGGCAAAGTTCACAGAACCAAAGTATTGTAAAACATATACCATTTTCCTTGCCATTCCTTCACAACATTTTCAAGTAATATGTCATATTGACATTTTTAAATGGTATCTAAAGACAAAAAGGAATTTAAGAACCCACTTTAACAATTTAAGACACCTTCATGATGCTTATGCATCCCTTGTAATACAAAATTTCTCTACCAAAGCTGTCCATTTTTTTATACAGATAAGTACAACTACCATGATGACCTTGAAATCGCCTCGAAATATGACCCATTAAAGATGTTTTTTAAAATCCATACTGCACTCGCACAATAGGCCACAACTAAACATATTTGATCATCCAAGTCACACTGTTGTAGCCTTTTTTTAACCCTATCCTGCCAGACAGTAATAACTGTATCACTACCCCATCAGCCAAGTCAGTAAAAAGCGGTATTGGGCCAAAACATGACGTATTTTCACCCACTTGGCTTTGTATGTTATAGCATCTTTTGTCCAAAAAAAAAATCAACTTTACAGTATTATGTTTTGAACAGCCTTCAAATGTACAGTATTATGTTAAAATACATGATATTGAATATTTTGTGTTTCATTAATCTTGACCTGGTGGTGAAATATGGACTTGGCAGGAAAAGGGTTAAATTTGTAATTTGAGCTACTCCAGGGTATGGTCTGATGCACTGATGGACAGCATTTCAAAAAAAAATCCCCTGAAAGTGGGGAGGATTTTATACTCTAATGAATATGGTAACCCCTTTTACAAACTGACCTCCCCTGTACAGGTCCTCAGCACTTTTTGGAGACCCGATGACATACAGGAAAATGGTTATTTTTACATCATATAGAGGACACAAGGAGGTTAACGCAAAGCATCCTTTTGTTTCTGTCATTCAGAAGTTTAACTCTATATTGAAAGAGAGAGAGAAAGCTTACGGTATGTTCCTTCGGCTCATTGCTGCCAGATCAAAAATTATCTTTGTGCGATTGCTCTCTTCTCGGAAAATATCTGGGAAATTGGACTTTAACCACAAAGAGAAGCTTCTTAAACTGTCAGTAAGTGTGCACTTGCTCTTTTTATCTCACTTCAGTGGCATAATTTTCAGTCACACTTCTTTCTTTTTTGTGTGTTTACTCTGTAGAAATTTGACCAAATGCTTAACGAACGCAGGAATGCGTACGTTCAGTTCCGTCAGTCAATTGCTCTACGAGCCAAGATGTTCTTTATCACAATGCTTTCGCAGAGGGGTTTCCTGGGAAGATGAAGTTCAACCATAGGGATCAATTGCTAGATTTATCAGTAAGTTCCCAAGAAATTTTTGAACATTACCTTTCAGCGCTCTGATCCAATCGGAAAGCACTACCTGAAAATGGGACGTTTTCATTGGTCAAGCCTGTATCATGTGGTACAGGTCAGCTGATTGTTGATGCCCAATGGTTTTCACAAGTTAGGCCCTGGAATATGCATAAATTAATGTTCTGGTTGAAAACTGGCTTCCAGTTTGTGACTGCAACAGAAGAAGAGAAAGACAGAATAAACACTCAGTTTAACATACTGTAGTTGTTACAATTGAAACACATTATTTGGAATTGTCAGCTTTTGCATCAGTGTCTCCATAAAATGATAAACATCGTTTCGTCCGAGTAAGTTGGAATCTGGCGTATATTTCTTGAACGGTAAACAGTTCTGTAAGTCAGTAGTCACTGACTAAAACACCCGATAAATTAACAATTTACATTTTGTACTCTCCCATTGGCTTGGTAGTGTTGAGTAACTCCAATTTTTGCCAGTTTATAAGTGTAACCGTCGTTTTTACGCCAGCATACATATGTTGCATATTCCTAGGCCGACTGTTTGTGCTGTGTGTTCTCTTCTGAAATTTTCGGTGGTAGTATTTGCCCTAATAATAAATTTTGAAATGATTGTCATTAATAATAGCTAGTCCAAACAATTGCCAACTGTCAATGGTTTTGGATGAGATGAATTTATTTACTACCCTCATGGTGAGCGGTCATATAGCATGCGTGTGTTTCCCTTTGGCATTTGAGTCGCTAAAATCCACAGCGTCGTGAATCGGAATGTTTTGGAACAACTCTCAGGCCCTCAGGGAAATAAATGTATGCTGGTGCATATACTCTCATGGCCTGTCATAGTGTGTACAGTGTAGGGTTCTGTACGTCTGTCCAGAGCCATTGAATGTTGGTAATGGTTGTGACATTGAATTATTTGTCATCCCTATGTTTGAACACCATGTTGATATATACCATATGTAAGAAATACATTTATTCTCCTGTAAAAATCTTTGCTGCATGCATTTACTTTAATTGTGTTCCGACATTTTCAAAATCTCTGTTCATTAAATGATTTCTATCATTGTTTACATCGAGTAGATTCATCCTGTTGCCAATATTTCAATCTTGATGTCTCATTTCTTTCTGTCATGCTGTGTGTGTTGTGTGACTTTTATCTCGGTTACCTATGTTTAGGTGTAGTCTTCTCTGATTAAAGGGGCAGTTGGTCATTAAAACACGCGTATGACAACAAAATTCATTGTGTTAGCATTTAATTTAAACCCTAAACATAATGAATTTCGTATTAATGTCCATTGCTATAATTGTGTGCAAAGGTTGCATAAACTATAGGCAACAGCTGTTGACCTTGCCACTTCAACAATCCTTTTTGGAGGAGTTCAAGGTCAAAGGCAGTGAGTCAAGTTTGTCATGTGCAGACTTTCATTACCAAAGGTCAGTTAGTCAATCACCCAGCCGTATAGAGAGATATCGTTTGATGAAACTTGATGGTTCTTTACCGTGTTGTTCCATGCAATACAGTGGCTCCCATCTTAAAGGGCCGATATTTCCAACTTTTTGCAATTTGCATACCAAACAAATACCATCCAATCTTCAAAGAGATGTTTGTGATTCCAGTTATGTTAGTCATATTGTCTTTGAAATTTGTCACTATTTCAATCCTGCATTATGGATTCAATCAATTTTTCCAGTTTTTATGTATTCACTGACAGCCCACCATATATGATTTGGAAGTTGAAAATTACTGAGTTGTTAAATCTTGCTGGTGTTTAAACAGTTTTCCTTGTACATATTTTGGTAAGCATCTCTACACAAGTTGCTTTTGATTTCAAACCATCTTATCGAAAAAAATGCTTTAAATGGCTGTCATATGTTTGGTGTATTTGGTTCCTGCAAAGTGAAACCTCAAGAAAGTAGAATATGTTGTTGTACTTAGAGTGATAAATAAATGATTAGCAGAAGATATGTCAGTTTAGTGTGTGTTCATGTTTTTCACTTTCAAGCAATAGAGTTCCTAAATATCATGGTGTTAAACGACCAGTAGCTGTAACTCTTTGATTATTTTTTTCATTACTTTTGTTTAGTTTGTCAATTGCAAAATTTTGTTCTACTCCCCAAAACATGTTGAAACACCAACTGTTCAGCTTGTTCAACACAGCGTCTATATGTGTAAAATGCACTGTTATTGTTTTTGCTCAAACTCGAGTCTGGACCGGAATTCACTTGTCAACAATAGCAATGCAGTTTACACATGTACAGGCTGAGTTGACAAACTGAATACTGTGTATGTCAACATGTTTTGAGGAGCAGAAGGTGAAAATGTTGTTGACATAAAAAATTTTGTGAATACAAATCATCAAAAGTTACATCTGCTGGCCTTAAAGGTATACAATCACCTGTAATATAAATATGCCCATATATGGTCAAAGGGGCGTTCCTAGGTATTCAAAATGCCCATGTGAGGGCGCTGTTTTTAAAAAGCGGCCACCCGCTTAAAATCTGTGATTGATTAGATTTTCTTTTTCCATGGTAACTGTGGCACAATTGGAACAGGTGACAGTATACCTTTAAACATAGATTAAAGATACTTAACGTGATATGTAAGTTAACAAGTGTCTATTTTCTAAAACTCAAGCCAAACCTTCCAGTGACTCAAAATTCACAACAGACTGTATCGATGGTTTTGTCTTCTTTTCATCCAGGTTCAACCAACTCAGGGAGAGAGCACGATGGCAAAGGATATGAAAGCTCTCTCCGGCGGAGAACGCTCCTTCTCAACCGTCTGCTTCATCATGGCATTGTGGGAAGCCATGGATTCTCCATTCCGGGCACTGGATGAGTTTGATGTCTTCATGGTAAGTATTATCCTTTCAGTCTGTAATTCCAATCACTCTATGTACTCTTCATTATATTGCATGCATTAAACGTTGTGTAATAGTATACCTTTTAAATGATTTATACAAAGTGTAACATGCCTATTTTAATTTTTTGGCATTTTAACACAATAATAATAGTAATGGTTGTATTTGTACACTAAATGTGATTTTACAGTGGAGACCTTGAATGTTTCATGGAATGTTTAATTTTGTCTTGCTGCAAGAGGTTGTGTATAGCATACAACATGAACAACTTTAGAATCTAACGAAATTCTTCAAAATAAAACTCAAGACAAGTGAATTGACTTTGTCTGGTTAATCAAGTGAACTCAACCTAGAACTATACAAATCCTATCTTTCCAGTTAAACATTGGATGGTGGCAAAACTTTGGTTGTGTACAGTTATGCCACCAAGCTCATCACATTCACATTGATTTGAAGGCAATAACTGCAGCTTTGATTGTTTTTTTCCTTGTGTTTTGTGTTTATTGTCAATTACAATTTCTTGTTCTACTCCCCCAAAGCATTTTTGTGATACACTGTTTTCAGCTTGTCAACTCAGCCTGTATTGTGTTATTGTTGACAAGTGAATTCTGGTCTGGACTTGAATTCAATGTGAATGATAACAGTGCATTGTACACATATAGGTGCCATGTTGTCAGGCTAAATACCGGTGGTTGGTGTTTCAGCTTGTTTTGTGGAGTAGAACAGGAACTTGTAATTGACATACAGAATAAAAATATAGTGAAATAATTATCAAAAGTTACAGCTCCTGGTCCTATAAGAGTTCACGCTTGTTTGATACCATATTATTATAATGATGATTTTTATGATCTTTCCAACCAGGATATGGTCAATAGAAGAATCAGTGTTGACATGATGCTGAAGGTTGCTAAGGAACAGAAGATGAGACAGTTCATCTTTTTGACTCCTCAAGACATGAGGTACGTTTATCCTCTTGACTCCTGAAGACATGAAGTGAAAAGAGACAAGTGGTTTGGTTACACATGCTGAGATACTGTATCAGGTCGTGGCAGTATGGGTGTGTGTGGTTAGGTGCTGTACTTAATCGTAAAGTTGAGTCATCTGCCTGCATTGTATTGCTGTGTGTATTTGTTTGGAGGCTGTTAAAATAAAAGGACCAGTAGCTGTAACGTTTTATGGTTGCTTAGCTTCTCGTCTATTTATAGACGGAGAAGGTACTGTGTATTCCAGTTTAAAAACGGTGTGAAAGCAGCTTACTTCTGTCAGCCTCCAACTTCCGTCAACCCAACGTCTCTCAACCTAACTTCCGTCAACCCAACTTCCGTCTATCAACCTCTGGGCATTCTGATGGGTCATATCATAAACTGGTTGGGGGTTGGGTGTTGTGTGTTCATGATTGGGGTTGAGGTGTTGGAAAGTGACTTTGAACTGTGACAAAAAAGGCACTGAGCCACTGTGAAGTCTTTCTTCAAGGTTAAAATAGTTGACTGTGACCAATCACAGACTACCCAGCTGATGTTGTAAGGGGACTCGCTTTGTGTTCGTCTGCCGTGTGTGTGCTAGGTGTAAAACGTACTGTTATTGTTAACATTTGAATTCTGGTCCAGACAAGAATATATGGTACATGTCAACAATAACATTGTAGTCTGCATAGGCTGAGTTGACAAGTGGAATACAAGAAACTGTAGTTGATGTTAAAAAACAAAAAGAGAGGAAACAATCATCAACAGTTGTAGTTACTGGCCCTCCAACTAGTGAATGCACACTCATTGTGAATTGTTTCATGTTATACAGCCATTTGTTTGCTGTTTGAATGTATCGGTCAAGTTTTCTTACTCTACGTAATTTGGTTTAACCAAAGCTTCCCTTTTTTCCTCTTTTTTTCAGCAAAATCACCGCCAACCCATTGGTCCGCATCTCCAGAATGCACGATCCGGAACGAGGTCAGGATCACCTACGATTCAACGAACAGGACGACGAGGATGATGACTCAGCCTGAGTACATGCAACCTGACCACCCCTGCCTTTGCTGATTGGACTCTTCCAAAAATTAAAAAAAGGAGTGAGACCGATCGGTAAATCTCAGCACAAAGAGAACAAAACTGCCGAACAAGGGTTTACACTTTTATCAACAATATACTTTTCTTCAGTCAAATTTTTACATTTCTAACATTTATTTGTAATACATGCATGTTTTTTCCTATTTTGTACTTCTTTATTTTTTTCTGTAGAGGTAGAAAGATTTTTAGCTACTCAGTTCGATCAGACTATTGTAATATTTACCTAATGAACAATGGCCAGTGAAATTTAGATAGCATTTTTATGGTCACCAAATATTACCTTGTTACTTTTTCAATGTTTATGGCCAACAAGGGCTTTTTCTGATGTTTCATTACACCTTCCACTACATGTGCTACAAACTGCTTGACAGCAAGGATGAAAATTAATAAAAAAACTTCATTTGTGATGTCTGGTGCTCCAGTGACCAATATGAACATTTTCCTGTGATGTCACCTTTCCCTGCTATTGTCTGTCAAGGTTTATGCTTATGTGGGAAATAAACATGTGACTGTAAATGGACGCAAAGGTCATAGGTCATAATTTGTGCTTGTCTGAAGCTTTCCTTCTTCACAAACAGTTGTATTACCCCAAGGGCCATCATGGTTGCTACTTTTGAATCAGTGCGGTTATAAGTTTTGACGGTCACAAAATCAAATTTCCCCCTGCTCACTTCTGCTGAAAATGTCAGACAATCCAATGCTTGCATACTGTTATGGATCTCATCTCCCAAAAAACAGATACAATATGCATGTCTACGTGGACTATTACATCAATCGTACTTATTCTGTTTTTTTTTCACCCAAAGTTAAACCATTTTTGAGCAATTGGCCACATCAAACCATGAAGAAACTGATTTGCATCGCTCACTTGTAAGAAAACATCTTTTGATACATTTTACCCAATATTAATGTATGTAAAATAAATCCTGTTGGTCAACACTATAGCATGCAAATGAGTGCACAGGACTCGGCCCCACCCATGCTCAATAGATGACCTTTGACCTTTAAGATCCTGCACACAGATCACCGCATTGAGTTAATGTTCCAATTTCAATAATGTTATAAAGTATGCCCATTATGCTGATAATGGGCATACCTTTTCCTCCGAAGAGTTTTTCTTTTATTTTGTTTAGCCATTATTCCACTCTTTTCATATAAATAGAAACCTTTTGAATAATCCTGCCAGTACAAAAAATGTCTTAAATTTCCATTGACAAGTATTTTTCACAAATATAATAAACATAAATTTAACATTACAACCCTGTTTGCCTGTACCTATTTTTTGTCCCTATCATATTAAAGTAATTCTTTTGGAAAATAGCCAAGCAAAGTAGTGATTAAAAAGTGTATTGTGTGCTATCCAGCTAAGATGCATACATCGTAATGGTATCACTTTTGCCGTTCAACTTCAACATTTACCTAGATGTCAGTCAGAAGGATCAATGTGTATTATCATGGTATCTGTTTGTGATGTTGATTGGTTCTGTCAAGGGAATATGATCGTGACGAGCTCCATCAGCGGTAACTTTTGATGCTCAAAACAGTTTCTTTTCTTCTCCCTGTACAAGTCAAAATTCCTATCCAAGCATTCAACTTTTCAACACAGCCTGTGTGTCTAGCTAGCTAGAATGTCTGATGTTATTGTCATAATTGAATGGCACCTTTGACCGGAATTTGTCAACAGACGATAACTGGTAAATGTTGTCAAGTATTGCCTTAGCGAGGTTAGTACTGTTTCTTTTGATCCAACATACGGTTGCAATTCGATGCCACAACTCTGAGAGACAGACACATTGTGTATGTACAACGTAAACGATTAGCTTGGGTACCACCACACACTTCAAAGTCACCGACTGGTTGATTAGTTTCAGTAAACCAACACTGTCTGGACCAATAGTTTGACAGTTGATTGCCCTTGATCTACAATGTAGCCGTTTTTAGTAAGTAAAAAGACAATTTTCTCAGGTAAGACTGAATCACACACCGTTGTGGCATCGAATTGAAACCCTCAATATTTCAGGGAAATTAAAGGGAAGCGGCCATCGGAATTGCGCATGTGTGACTTTCTTGTTTACAAACAATGTATTTCATGCACTATATATAGTCGATCATGTCAATATAGCTGCAACAGTTATAGTTTATGATGTGCATTATGACAAACATGTTTTAACTTTCAGCAATCACCAACGTACCTTTAATGCAGTGTTTACATCAGTCGTAGGGGGTCCCTAGCGACCTTGAGTGCTGTTCCGACAACCGCCTCCCTTTAAACATAAAATGTACATGTGTTTGTCCTACAGAGACAGAGTAAATATCAAAAATTGCAGTTGTTGACCCTCTAACCAACCAGCCTACACAATGAAAACAATATCAGGACTGCCCAGAAAAATCTTAAAAATCATATTTGTTATTGTATCAATAAACGAAAATTTTTGTACGACTTGAAAATGCACTCTTACATTACCTGTAGCTTGATTGGTGGATAAAAAGAGATGAACGGTCGTGGGTGTATTAAACAGTAAGGACATAGGTCCAGTAGTTGATGAGTGATGGCTTTCTTTCCAATTGTTGGCAATTGAATCATATACCTTTAATAATAGAAATCAGAAATCCGAATGACATTATGGTAGAGATGAAAACCCAGATTTCTAAGGTCTGCGTGAAATCGAAAACATTCATTCTTTTACTTGGATTAAATATCTTTGTGTGCCTTTTACCAACGACATTTTGCTGGGCCTTGAAAACTTCTGCCTGCTGTGGTGCCTTTCATAATGACACATTGTCATTATAGAATACGCCCTCTATAGTCAGTGTTATATTAGTACATGTATTGCAGTTTATGATTATTTCTTGTGTACGAGTCACAGCACTTTACAAATGTCGTTGCTGCAATATCTGAAACAACGTGAAATCATTTCGGATTACTGATACACGTTCACTAGATATCATCAATCTGCTCTTCTTGCCAACAGATCAAATCATATCGACTGGAATTCTCAAGATCGATTAACTTTACCTAGTCAATCAATTTGCCGCAAAATATGCTTTCGCTTTATGATATGAATTAAATAAAATTATTCATGAGCGATAATAATTTACGATACGCTGACTTTGCGCAATGAAATACCATCGATGGCCTTTTGAATTTGGAATTACTTATTGTTTCAAGGCCTTAAGTTTTGAATGGATGTGTTGTGGGTTGTCGCTCTAAAGGCATTGAAGAGGAATGCCATTGACCTTGTGCAGATTGCATTGGTATGCAAAAGACATTGAGGCACATCAAGTCAATCCTCCCCCTCCCCCCCCCCTCTCTCTCTCTCTCTCTCTCTCTCTCGCGAATAGAGACATCGATTAAAGAGCAAATGACGGCAGGAAAATCGAAAGTTCATCGTTATGACAAAAATATCAAACTTTTAATCACTATTGCATGCATGCATACATGCCGTTCTCCGCGTACTGTAATGAGCAGATAGTATTGAAGCCCTCCCCTACCCGGGTGGTTGGTTTGAAATAGCACTGTTCCGGAGTCAAATTTAGCTGTCCGTGTGGTCTCCGTCTGAGATGTCGCAGCTGGAGAGCCACCCTAGAATGTACTCACACCTCAGCTCAGCCTTTATAAATAAAATAACAGAATCAAGACAATGTTCCGGTGAAGAGTGATAGCGTACTTTTAGATTTTTATTCAAACCATGGAAAAATACAGTGACAAAACTTATTAAAACGGAAAAAAATATCTGAAACCAAATTGACGATCATGACTTATCAAATAAATGGCCTTGGAATAGCTGCTTTTACGCTATCAATCTGTCGTGAAAAATTGCCCTACATGATGTAGACATCGTTGTCTATTTCAGAGGATCGAGTAAAATAAATGCTTAGAGGTTTGAAAAGTCTAAAGATCGTATTGCATGATAGGATAAAGAACGTAAGCACGAGTTTTCATTCAACATGCAGTAAGAAGTTATATAACACATCATTTTCGCCAATTTCTGTGGATTTGGGCGCTTTGTTTTTAAAATGCCCCAATTAAACCTGTGTGGGGGAGTCTTGAACATGTAAACATGAGTTAGTTACCAGTCTTTGGGGAGTTTTAACGGTATGACAGCAGCTTTCCACGTTTTGCACGAAGGTCAATAAACCAGGACATGATAATCGGCTAACCGCCAAGCTAGGGGACTGGTTAGTCTCTCCGACCTCGGGGAGTGGAGGGGGGGGGGGGGGGGCCGCAGAGGATTATTTTTTGCCGACGTCAAAAAGTGGCTGAGCCCCAATTCCAAATTTCGAAAGCAGGATGACCCCGCGGGCAAAGGTAAAACAATCGGTGGAATATAAACTCTCTCTCTCTCTCTCTCTCTCTCTCTCTCTCTCCTCTCTCTCTCTCTCTCTCTCTCTCTCTATATATATATATATAGATAGATAGATAGATAGATAGATATATATATATTCCTAAGTTGGTGACTTGTGTGCGAGGCCCTGTAGGATCCCGTGGGATCCTTAGGCTGAAAGGTTAGGTGATGAGTTTAGCCGTCTTACTCACCATCCACGCACACTGAATGAAAAGCCCCATCTAAGAGTCAGGACCGCCCACATTGAGCCGACTGATCCAGCTCAGTTGGTAGAGCATCCGTAATTTATAGGGGGGGATGGGTTCAAGTCCCGCATGGGTCACCTTAGTCACCACTGTAATATATATATATATATATATATATATATATATATATATATATATATATATATATATATATATATATATATATATATATATATATATATATATATATATATATATATACCTGCAGTATTTTTCTTCATTATATATATATATATATATATATATATATAATATATATATATATATATATATATATATATATATATATATATATATATATACCTGCAGTATTTTTCTTCATTATTACAAAGGTCCCATTAATATTTAAATCTGTTACAACAACGTTGTCATGTCATTGATGTGCATCAATGCTCTAGTTCAGATGTCATTGAGAAAGTTTGATTTGTTAGCAACTAAAGTGCGCATTTACACTGAAAGACTTTAACTCTCGTTCAAACTTTCCTCGGAAAACTCAGCACCATTCTCTCCAAAAATAGAGAATAAAATTCGGGGGGGGGGGGCACTGTGCAAATTGGGTATATAAGACACAAAAATTACCAAAACTTTACCCGGCACTCCCGACATTTGAAATTCAAAATGGCCACCCTGTGCTATCTGTGTTGCGTTAAATTAAATATTCATTGTTCACAAAAACAACAAGACGAAAACTTTATTTACTCATCAAGCTTCAAAATGAGTCCAGACAAGCTTATTTAAACAGTAGAACAGAAAATTAAAACAATTGATAAAAATTGGAGTCTGAATATGTGCCCTCGAGACCCATTCTATCGTCACGTGACTCATATTTTTGAGACATCTGGAAGAAAAGCAAACCTCTTATTGACAAAACAGGGGAGTTGAATTCCCTTGCAGTGTTGTCAAGATAGCATAATTCCTTATTTCAGGGAGGATGTCCCCCGTGGACCGCATCCAACGGATGAACTACAACTCCGGTTCACATTTCCTTGCAGTGTTATCAAGATAGCATAATTCCTTATTTCAGGGAGGATGTCCCCCGTGGACCACATCCAACGGATGAAATACAACTCCGGTTCACATTAAGAAACCTTCATGAGAGCGTATTTTCCTCTAGGGAGTGAATTCATCCTCCTATTACCTGAGATCGAAATTAAACGGCCTGTATAAAGTCATCTTTCCTGATATAGTTTATGAAATAGTCCTTTAGGATAGCTTGTTCGTAAAACCTAAAATAGCGGCGTTGGGCCTGAATTTTCGTCTGTTTGTTTGTTTTTTCTTCAATATCATCCAAGTTGACTTCGGAAGACAATAGGCACCACCTGCGCAATGTCAGCTTTAGCCTGTGCATCTTCCCAGTGAAGTAAGTCGTGTTGCTTTGTCAGTTCAAGTACGGGTGAATTTGTCTTAATTTTTGAATGTGCTTCAAATATGTAGACATTTTGAGTACTTTGCCTTACAACTGTAATCAAGACAGCATATATCCGCAATACGTGATCGAAAAGCAACAAATATACCAAGCAGTTTAATAAAACAGGGGTTTTGGTGTTTTATATTGGGCTGGCAATCGCATGCCATTTCTACAAGTTCAGACAAGAAGCAATCTAAGCAAAGTAGACATGGTGAAGAATCCGGAGTTCAAATTGAAAATTAACTTGTGCCGATGGTTACTTTAAAAATTTAATTGGTATGAGAAAAAAGCTGGTTGAAGCCGTTTACTCTCTCACTTGGTATTTTGCTCACCGCTCTACCCTAGAAAATGAGTTTCTAAGGGAGTCGTCATTATTTACGGCCGAGGAGTCGGAGGAATGTGAGGGGGTGACTCAAAAAATTGAGAACTTCAAGAGAGGGGTTGCTCAAAATGTAGAGAGGAAGGAGGGGATACTCATTGTTTGTGCGAAATGACTGAATGTGCACACCTGATATTGAGCTATTGTCTATTTCTCTTCGTCCGTTCTACATTCCCAGAGAATTTTCTCAATTGTTTTTCACTTTAGTCTACGTACACCCACGAGCGAATGTTTCTACAGCAGCTGAACACATATCAAATAATTTACAGAAATTGGAATCACTTGCCCCGGATGCTCCGAAGTTTGTACTTGGTGACTTCAATCATTGTGACTTTAGCAAGAGTGCAAAAAATATCCAGCAATATGTTTCGTGTCCTACTCGTTTTGATAAAATACTTGATAGGTGTTATGGTACAGTTCCTGACGCATACAAATCTTTGCGTTGCCCTCTCTTGGATCTTCAGATCACAATGTTGTAATGCTTGCCCAATCTATAAACCAGTCATTAAGCGGATTCGTAGAGTAACAAAAACTGTGAAGAACTGGTCAGTAGACAGTATTTCTAGCTTACAGGCGTGTTTCGAATGTACTGACTGGGAGATGTTTTATCATTCTTGTATCGATTTTAATCAACTTGCCGATGTCATTTCTTCCTATATTTCATTTTGTGCGGATTCTGTTATTCCTACGAAAAATGTTAAAATTTTCCCCAATAACAAGCCATGGGTGACCAAAAAATTAAAGTCTATTCTCAACCAGAAGAAGAGAATCTTTTCCAGGGTACATCAGGCGAGAAGCAGTTGATAAACAAAGAAGTCAAGAGAGCGATTAGGCAGGCAAAGTTAGATTATAAAAATAAAATTCAATCAAAGTTTCTTTCTGGTAACTTTCGATCTACTTGACAAGGTATCAAGCATATGGCAGCAGTAAATAAGGTTACTCCTTCAGAGTCAAAAGTTACACTAAATAACTTAGACTCAGCGGCGCTGCCAAAGGTCCTGAACACATTCTTCACTCGTTTTGAAACAGAGGATTTTTCATCTCAAATCTCAAATCTAAAACAGTCATTATCTCCTGAGTTAGGGATGTCTATTGAGACAGAGAAAGTAGCTAAAACTTTAAAATCATTAAATGTGAACAAAAGTCCAGGTCCTGATTGTATTGTGGTCGCACCCTGAAGTTCTGTGCTGATCAGCTTAGTGTAGTCTTACAACACCTTTTCAAAGTTTCTCTTGATACAGTTAGTATTCCTGCCATATGGAAAAATTCTATAGTAGTACCAGTCCCAAAGAAAGGTAGCCCTAAAGAACCCAATGATTTTCGACCTGTTGCTCTTACTTCCCTGGTAATGAAAACATTTGAGAAAATAATTAAGTCCATTATTCTGACAAAGGTTGGCAACAAACTAGACCCCCTACAATTTGCATATCGACCGGGAAAAGGTGTTGAAGATGCTAAGCTTTTCATTCTCAATACACTGTACAATCACTTAGAAAAAACAGGTGCTCATGCAAGAATCCTTTTCGCAGATTTCTCCAGTGCTTTCAACACAATCCAACCCCACATCCTTGCAGAAAAACTCTTAAAATTTAATTTTAGCAATCAACTTGTACTTTGGATTATTGACTTTCTTACAAATAGATCACAAAGGGTGTTTGTCAATGGTATTTTGTCAAGTATCATTCAAACAAATACAGGTTCTCCTCAGGGTTGCGTTCTATCTCCTCTGTTGTACATCCTTTATACTGACATACACCTTTACCAGTACACATGAAGGTAGCCATCTTGTTAAGTTTGCTGACGATAGTGCTCTGCTTACACTTCTACAGGGATCAGAATGTCATCATGGTCCCGCTCTTAGTGAGTTTGTTGAGTGGTGTGATAATTCGTATCTAAACTTAAATGTTAAGAAAACTAAGGAAATGATAATTGATTTCAGGAGGCAAGAACGCAACCCTCCTACGTCCATTGTTCACGATCAAGAAGTCGAGATTGTTTCGAAGTATACATACCTTGGTTCAATATTTGACAACAAATTGAAATGGGATCATAACACCGATGCTATACTGAAGAAGGGGCAGCAAAGATTGTACTTTTTAAGGAAACTGCGTTCATTGATGGTTGATAGACAAATTTTATCTCTTTTTTATAACTCTTACATTGAAAGCGTTATCTCATTTTCATTCATTTGTTGATATCAAAATCTGTCTGTTAAAAACAAAACTTCACTTGATAGAATTGTTTCACTTAGCTCAAAACTAATTGGTATACCCCAGAGAAGTCTTTCTACGTTTTATAATCAGCAAGTACTCAGGAAAGCCCGCTCAATTATTTTGTCTAGTGATCATATTTTATCAGCAGAGTTCGACACACTTCCCTCTGGTCGGCGTTTTAGATACCCGGCTTGCAGGTCAAACCGGCGCAAGTTGTCATTCATTCCAACCGCTGTGCGGCTTTTAAATGATTCCTAAACTGTTTTTTGTATAGTCCTGCGTCTCCTACCATTTTGTTAATTTGTATTATATATTTTTGATGTTGTATTTGAGCCACGCTTTTTAATTGCCCGTGTTTGGGATAAATAAAGTTCTATTGAATTGAATTGAATTGAATTGAATGACTGAAACATCTCTCAGACTGCACCATTGCACACATCAGTTTCTCACAATTTTCACAGGATTTAGGACGAAACTGAACTGTTGTGAATCCATCTTTTATTATCACTGGAACATAAATTTTTAATTGACTTTATTTTGACATTTAACCATACCGTATTTAAGCTTTTCATTAGAAGTTGGCAGCTGGAGAAATGACACAAAAATGTCACAGATTTTCCATTCCTGCATATTCTTTGGTCTTCAATCTCTGGCAAACTGAGGACTGTCTTTTACAAAATGTATTGACATTGTTTGGTTGTTGAATATCGTGACTCAAACATTGATCAAGCAAAAAATGTAATAAAATATCAGTGTTCAGTGTCATTTACAAAACGTTTTACCGATTGAAACACTTCTCATATTGCACCATTACACATATCAATTTCTAAAAATGTTCTCGTGCTCACCCCTTTGGGTGTTCTAACAGTTTTACTTAATAAAGAACAAATTAAAAAAAAAACTCTCAGATTGCACCAGACTGCACCATTGCACACATCAATTTCTCAAAATTTTCCATACAAGATAGGGGACAGCCCCCTTTGACACTTTCCCTCTCAGTTTCTCGCGTGTTCTCCCCTGTACTTTCAAAGTCTGTCCGGTCAGATGTCCTATTGTCGAAACCCTGTTATAATACCCATCGAACAATATGCTAAATGGTTGGATACCGGATATAGCGTGAGCTTTTATATCTGTATTTTGTTGCGACTTTGAATCTCATTTTGATGATTTCACCTTTTTAAACTGTCGTGAGATAACCGATACATCAGGATTTGAAAGGTCTTTTCTATTGTTGTATTTTGTAAATTTTACGAATATTTGGATTAGTATTTAACTTTTCTAAGTGAGGAATCGATCAAAATTTCTGAGTTAGAGAGGGGTTACTCAAATTCATCATGGTTGGCAGGGGGGGGGGTACTCGAAATTTCTGAGTTTCTGATGAAATTCCTCCGACCCCCAGGCCGTAAATAATGACGGCTCCCTAACAAGACAGTATCATCTCTCAAAAGATACGATTTTTATAGTTGCAATAACAGATTCAATATGATTTGATGCCCATATCAGAGCTGAAAGTATGTATGTATGTATGTATGTATGTATGTATGTATGTATGTATGTATGTATGTATGTATGTATGTATGTATGTATGTATGTATGTATGTATGTATGTATGTATGTATGTATGTATGTATGTATGTATGTATGTATGTATGTATGTGTGTGTATGTGTGTATGTATGCAAGTGTAATATATATAAACAGAAAACACTTAATAAACTGAAAACACTCCATTTGTTTTGCTTAAAACAAGGACAGCTTTATATGGTACCATAGAGAAAGATAGATAGAGTGGCAACGGGTATTGTTTAAGGCGTGAAGCGGTTACGTAACCCATCCATGTTCGCCTCGCCTCAGGTTGCTCTCGCCTCTCTTTTCCGAAGAGTGCCGACCATGAATCCTTCGGTAATTTCGGATTTTCGCCAATTGTTAAGCAAAAGTATGTTCGGCAAAGTTTGTGTTGTTGTTGTCGTGTGGTGCTGAGCAGAATTGACGTGCTGGCGAAAACGGGAGTGTTTTGAGCTTCAGGAAAATGAGTTTTACTGTTTTAAAAATTCCTCTCATATTTTTATGAATATATAATGAGTGTATTTGAACCAAATTTGAAAGTCTTTTATCGATACTGTCTGGTTTTACTCAATGGTTTACGGTCAGTCATACCGTCTTTTACACGTGCGTCAAGGAAGGACATGTTTATGAAACTGCTGGCGTGTTATGTTTTGATTGGGTGAAGCAGTGTTTCTGGCCTGAGAGCTCACAAAGTAACTATGGTTGCTACGCGACTGGCAGTACGATGCCATCTCGTCGTATTTTTCGCATAATCTCGTGTAATTATCAACCACAAACAAAGCCTCCAAAAAGTTTAACACCTTTGAAGCTCATTTTAATATGAAAAGCCAATAGTCTACCGAGACGACCATGGAACAAAAGGCATGCAAGTGTTGCCACTCTGTCTATATGTTTCTCTGTGATGGTACATACTATCCCAGGAAAGTTTTATGAGTAAATACCACATCCCTCATAAGACAATTGACAATAACTTTGTGGCCAACAAGAGATGTTTAAATCCCATAACATCATTCTAAATGTAAAGACAAATATAGATAATTGACCAAGGTTGTCTTTTCTATTGCTAGGGATTTGGCAAGCGTCATGCCAGTTAGGTATAAGCGGCTGATTGAGTACATTTTCCACTAAAAATTGTTCCCGCATTTTTGTAGATGACACTTTAATTTTGCAATCTTCTGTTTCATTTGTGTTCCAATGAGCGGGTAGATAAATAATTACATATACACAAGTGAGTGAGTCAGTAAATAAACAAATAAACAAATGAGTAATAACGCGAAGTAAGTGAGTAAATCAGTAAGTACTTTGCCCAAATTTGTATTTTAGTGTAGACATACTGGTACGGAAAAGTGATATTTCATCCTAAACAGCAGTGATCCATCGATTAAAACTGAAATCGTGAAACTAATAAGAAAAGACGTCATTAAAAGGGCTTTAAGGAATCCGATGTTACTATTAAGAAAATGAATGAAATGTCCTCTTTAGATCTCGCATGTGATTTCTGTCGTTCGTATTTCAACGCATGAGGAGACATTTATGATTATTTCCAGTTATCAATTATTTTGACCGGTCAAAAGGGTCCTTTCTTTGAAGCACGCAAGCACGCACACAACGTCATTTACACTACTGGAGTCACGTAAGCAGAAGATGATCACGAACTCGGTGTACGTCACAATGGTCGTCTACTGGTCGTCCCTAGGGGCGGCGCATCCCCAGTATCCGGTCATGCGCAGACATATCCACACAGGAATATGTACTTAACATTTCGCGGCTCGTGCACGAATCAGGCAGCGCTCCGGCGTCGACCGCACGACGCGACATCTCGCTCTTGTGGCGCACACGGGAATCAAAGCTTATTCTTTTGCGCACGGTAATCACTCCACCCTCTCTATTGCGATCGTCGTCGACGGGCGAAACTGTTCGCACAGCCTCGTCTTTCCTTCGTAGCATGAGCACAGAAGCGATGATGGAGAAAGAATCGACGGAACTTATCGATGTCGTGAAGGCGGGATACCTCCATCGCTGCACAATGAAGGCGATCACGGTAGGAACATAAGTGTGATAATATTTTACACACGCTACCATTTAATGCTCCACTTCTGTTATATGACCAGCCAAATTTCCCACTAACGTCTTTCTTGCTCTCGTACCAGATAGTGCATATCTTTCTACGTTTTGATTTTTTGCTCGAGTGTAATTATAATGATATATGAAGGCGCGACGGAAATACAGATGATCTTCGTCGTATTTGAACGACGATTTGCAAAAAAAGGAAACCAAATGGAGTTTTAAAAAAAATAATCATTATCAAAAGCTGTTCATACACATACAAAGAAATTAACGTAGTATGTTAACATGGAAAACAAATGCACAACATAATACTTGCTCGGAGTTTTGAAATTTGATCTCTGTTTTGCATGGAGGTGGCTACCTGCATGTGTTATGCAAAACGTATCAGTCGGTATCGTCAAATTCCTGTTGTATATATTTTCGCAGAGACTACTCTCTTCTTTAACGTTTGTGAAGGTGCACTGAATACAACCCCTGCCTTTGTTGGAAGGATATTAGAAACATATCTATTGAAAGCTCAACTCTGGTATATAGACTGCGCGAGCAGAAATGGATTGATTTCAAATCGATACGATGGCATTTTGTTGTACGGCAGTGATCGAATGCATTATCTGTAGTGCAATAACACATGTTCTAAGCGCCGAAGGATACTTCCAAAGCAAGTCTCTGGTTGGTTTTTTTCCATTCTCCGTTAAAGAATGAAAGTTTTAAATCAAAATTCAGGGCGTTTTTAGAATTTCGGTTAGTTATAAGTTGACCCCGGGCGATATTTCTCTCGGTTTTACTTTCACTGCTTACGGGGAGATGTCGGATTACTTTTAGCGTGATATTCGAATCCGTTCAAAAGCTACAATGTTAGGTTGCTATATGCATTGAAATGGTAGGCGTATATTCAGTGATATTTGTTCAACAAGCAAACAAACAAACAAGCAAACCAAACAGGCGAATCTGTTCACCGCATGGTTTTCGTCGGATCAGAGAATCTTGACAAGTCATGCTTGTCCCCAGACAGTGACAACGACATGCAACGTTGCTTGGAAAATCAAATTCACATTTTAGAAGGTGAGTTGAGCAATCACAATTTCTGGTAGCGTCTTTGAAATGACGCGAACCTTGCGTTTTGCCTTTGGAGTATCGAACTTTGACCGATCAGAACAAACGATTGAGCGTCAATGATTGTTGAAATCACCGCGCATTGAGAACATATTTTTATAGACTTCAGGGAAAAATACCCTCGTTAATGCTGACGAACAAGACGGAACACGTACGGGTTTGGTACCAGCTCGAGTTTATAGCTTGGGGGGGGGGGGGTCGCTGTCCTTGCAAACCTATTAAATCTTTCGCCCGCTAGTATGGGACAATGTCGCTGATTTCAGCTTACATTTTGTCAAAGCTTGATTGTTTGATTAGTCAGCTAACTTGATAATAGTATTGAATTATACCGTGCTGTAAGATTAATCAAGAAAAGAAAAAGAAGAGTGGCAGATAGGAGAGGCAGGTCTTGTATCTATCTACAGTATTTGGAGAATCTTCGGTTGTCTTTAATATTTCAATTTTCAGTGCACGCTATAGAGGAAAGTTATATCTTACGTTTGTCTCATGTAGGGGTCTTCATTATTTGAGGTCATTACTGGTTTTAGGAACGAATATGAAAACTCCAGCAGCAAGTTATGCAAATGCTGTTTAACTTTAAATCGCAATGTTAACAATGTGAAGATCTCGTCTATTAACACGGACTGAAGTCGTGTTCACAAGGGGGGGGGGGACTGCACTAAACTTTCCTGTCAACTGGTATAACTCGACCTCCTTTTACAAAGTAGGAAAAATGAATCAATAATAGTTGGAACAAAAAAAATGCATCAACACTTCGCTGGTTGTTGGTTAAATTTCTGTTTCCCCTATTATATGTGGCTACCGGATAGAATCGAGATTCGCCGAGAGGTTTCAGTGCATTGACTAATTTCACAAAAAAGTCGTGTCAATCCGATACTACCTGACTATTCTAACCAGTACAACGAAAATATTTTGAAATATACCATTTAGTCACAATATTGGTGCTCTTGTCGCTGAAGCCATGGAATATAAACCTTACGCGAAAACAGTTCATCCCCTCGTGATAAATGTATGCGCGACTATCGTCTGCTATGTGCAAAGGTAAATTTCATTTTCGTTGTAACGTACCGAGCGGGGCACTTACCAACACTCGCTATTACAACGAGCTATTTTAAATCTGATAGTTAAAATGATCTCTAGGTAAGTGTGCACAAACCCAGCTGTGTCGCTTCACACATTTTACTCGCATTGCCAAATCTACATATCGAGCATGCACCATAGCGCTTATGTGTGCGACTTAGTGTTGTATCAGACTTCTCATTTAAGGCAGAATGCGCCTCGGGGACAGATATTTGAACTCTCAAACCTTTTCCAATTCTTTTCTGATCTACCACTTGTGGGGGTTCATTTTGAAGCCCTTTGAGTAAGAAAAAACTTTCACAGTCTAAGTTTTTGAAAATCAAAAATTTTATTTTTCTCCATAGAGTTATCACAGGAATGACTACCATTTTGAATTTCATATATCAGTAAATCTTGGGTATTTTGTTTCTCTTGTACCAAAATTTGCACTGTGACCCTCGATTTTAATTCTTGATGTTGAAATTGAATGATTGAAAGTTCTTTGTAGAAAATTGAGCAAAAGTTTAAGTCTTTCACTTTTGAGGTGCATACTACCTTAAATGAATTCGGTTCCAATATCTGTAATAAAAAATTACTGATTTAAATCTGTGTAGCCGCACAAACACAACTGAACCGCCAAAAATGTTTAACCATATGAAGTTTTGTAAGCGGAAGACCTCCGCTCTTCTGTCTAAATATAGATGCTACAGTAACTGATGTTCTGTCAGTCTACATGACTGACACGCCTCTTTTACCTTATATGGATATATGCAAATTTACGGAGAGCGAGTAACTTACCATACACGGAGGTATGGAAATTTGCGGTGACCGAGTAACTTACCGTATAAGGATGTATTCAAATTTGCGGTGACCGAGTAACTGTACTTTTGAGATGTACAACAAAAGAGACTAAAGGGAACAATATTACTTCAGTTAAAGTTTATTGTGACATACATTTTGCAATAAATTTCTGTAGGGCCTATATGTCCTATCTGTAAGCGTTGTTGACAGTGTTTTGTAACAAAGCGTTCCGACATGTTTCAGAATACCGAACAATGGCTGCTGATATAATGCAATATAGGCAAAAATGATTTGTCCCCTTGAAGGACCAGAAGCGCTAACTTTTGACGACTTTTTCCCTCAGTTTTTGATTTTCAATGTAAACTGTAGTTTCTTGTTCTACCCACCAAAGCATGCTGAGACACATATTATTCCGCTTTGACAACTAAGCCGCTCTGTAAGCCACGTTCACTCCGGTTCAGACTGGAAATCAAATGTAAACGAAAACACTGAGTGCGCGATGCGTTTTACACGAACGAACGCTTTGTTGAAAATATTTGGTGTTTCAACATGCTTTTGTCACCGGAACAAGCACTAGCAATTGATATGCGAAACAAAACTAGGGCAAACATCATCAAAAGTCACGGCCACATGGCACTCCAAAAGCATTACAGTATGGGTATAGACAAACAAAACCTTCTGCCATACCATTGTTTTGGTTACACGCGTTTCTTTCAAGAAACAAATATACTGAATGCTGCGGCTAAGGTCAAAATTTTGTCAGGGGCGACTAACCGAAGCGCTGAGGTTGGTGAATCTAGAGGGAGTATTTTTTGCGTTTCAGAACATCCTGGTTTTCAGTGATATTCAAAAGCCTCTCAATAATGAATGACGACTGGTGTGCAGAAATCACGTCTTCGTTTCAGACAATCTATGTGTATCGTCACTGTGGCCTCTGGTATGACGAAAGCAAATTCGGCAGTCGTCCTGAAATGAACATAATTCGTGATGTTTGTCGTGGAAGAGAATCATCCTGGGTTTAATTATCTCGACAATTTGAAGTTCACTTTAAAGCAAAATTGGCTCACACTGTTTTGTTGTGCGTCATTTGCTTGACAGGTCAATTTGTTGGATACACGTATATCTAGGTGTCGGTCGTTGAACTCCATTCCCAAGTGGGGTTGCGGCTCTTTGGACTTCATATGAACGTGCTCCGACGCAAATGGCGATGACCTCGAGAGAATGTTTTGCGCTTTCTCCTACAAGGGAACGGGGAAATAAGCAAAAGAACAGTTACTGCGTATATATATGTAAGAGAGAGAGAGAGAGAGAGAGAGAGAGAGAGAGAGAGAGAGAGAGAGAGAGAGAGAGAGAGAGAACAACACACTATGCCGCCAGATGGAGATAGCTAAATATGCCAAGAACCATCATTCAAAGACATTCCGTTCTAATTCTTATCGGATAACTGTGTTGAGTTTTATCCATTGACTTACACTTTGACTGCCCTTACCATATATCCAGACAGGTACGTTCTTTAGACCATTGCAAATTATGGGCACTAAGTCTCAACAAAGAACATGCGTTCCCCATATCCATAGATTTTCGTATTTTAAAGCGCAGTGGTCGTCGCGCTGCGCGTGCGCGATTTTTTTGTTGATAAACATAAATGTTTGTAAACATAAGTCATCTCAACTTCAATCGGAGTGAGATGGGAGCCGTCCCTCACTTTGTTAACGCCTTTGTAAGACTCAACATCATGCAATGGTAAAATGTTGAGATCGAAAACGAACTTCAGTGGTGTATTTCTACCTATAAACTCATGTAAAGGCTACGAACATTGAGACACTACATTCGGCACCCAGTCACGGTGAACAAATGGGTTTGATCGCGCGCGCGCGGTCACGCTGGTTGTACACATTGCTATGTACCGCACAGTAAAAATACATCACTAAAATGATCAACATTGTATATATATATATATATGTAGACCAGCAACAAGCACAATGCCTAACACAAAAATTACACTCAAGACCATGATCGGCAAGCCAGAGCAGGACACGGGAGATGCTGTTGCTTCGATAGGGGAGAAGGTCACCGCGTTGACCTACACGGATATAAGAGAATCCGGTCCCACAAGTGCACAACGTACCGGACCGCGACGACTTGGCCCACGAGCCACTGTTGATCACCATTTCTTACTTCTTCTAGTAATACGTGGCAAGAAATAATCAAATGACAGGACACAATAGACAAAACGAGCGGGTTTTCGCGGCATTTGGCAGGAAAATTGCACGGCTACACATAGGGACGCATTGAGAGCCTGTGCTCGGTCATGGCAGTGATCCAACGGCTAGCTAGCACAGGCGTGATGTTTTCTGGGTATTTTCTATAAGTGTAGTTATGCTACGTTCCGACGTTCTCTTCCGTAGCCTAATTAGTGATTAGGCTACGGAAGAGAACGTCGGAACGTAGCATAAACTACACTTACAGAAACTACCCGAAAACATCACACCTGTGCCAGCTAGTGTAGGCCTACCGCTGCTACGCAAACTTCGTTGTTGTACCCCCTGATTGCCGGGTAGGTCTGAATCCTCTTTCAAATGAGCTAACCCCAACATAACAAGAAAACCTATGAAAGGTCCTTCGCTTGACTTGATACCTGTACTCGGAATTCTCGTTTGCACCCCAACGGGGTAAACTTCGTAGTGGAGTTGGATTCTCCACAGCCGAGTGTAGCGCGCCATATACCCGGTTCTCTTGACGCCGACGTTCATGCAGACCACGGAACAGATGCTTCTTGCTGCAGCGGGCATTGCTCTGCGAGCTGTAGATTTCTGTAGCTTGCGTTTTATGTGAATTGTACTCCTGTTGGGCCTCTTGAAATGAAATTTCTCGTCCTTGCTAGCGATGTCGTAGACCAGAGCCCGATCATTGATAGTCTGTTGGCATATACACGCGTACGGATAAGTGTTTAGCTCCATGGCTCGAGCGAGCCCCATTCAACTGATTCAAGAAAATCATGATCAAATGTGATCTCAATTTATCGTGTAATTACTGTTCAATATTCAGCAGATATTTAACTTGGATTAATTGACCTTTTATTGCATGTTAGATTTGGTAAGTTGGTATGCTTGTGACAGATCAGCCGCCATTTTAACAAGCGGCGATATCGCAAACATAATTAATAATCAACCCGTAACCTCATGCGGCATTCTCAGATATGTTTTCAACAAGGGGGCACCCCCTCAGGAGCATGCGCAGCGCGACGACCACTGCGCTTTAAAAGAGAGAAGACAAATGAAGCAACTTTATCAAATCATATTTTCGTGAAATTGTAAAGTTGTTCAGTATCAGTGAAATGATCAGTCCGCGACTTGGATTGTGCTATCTACGATCCTTGCAATGTCGGGATCATTTTTAGCACGCGCTTATTTCAGTTCACAAAGACGCATTTATTCGCATTCAGACCAAAATCAGTATTTACTTCTTGTGTGTACACTCAACAATTTTGTGTTGTAAAGTGTATCAGCGTTTCCGATACAGCTAGCTACACGCGCACACGCGATTGCCCAAGTTAGGCATCACGTGACCTTCCAGTTCTACAAGAGCAGTTGTATGGCTCGGCTAGAATTCTAATCGATTGGTTGCCAGCCAGGTGATCCCACTCATTGAACAGCGGTCTAGTGGCGACCATGTTCGATGAAGTTCAAAACCATCATGCCATAAATATCGTATTTCAAATCCAGCTTGTGTTTGTCTACATTCTGTCGAATACAGGTTCATCATATTGACCGTTTTTATACAATCGTTAGACAAAAATAACCAGCCGAAAGAAGTTACGGGACGACAGAGAGCACATAATTATTAACCCTTTGAGTGCTGTAATTTTTCCCACCAAAAATTTCAGTGCAATATTTTACCAAATTTGATGAGTTTTTCTGTATTTTTTGGATAGTATTGGACCAATAAATGGACAGAATGTTTCATTAGCTGCAGTTTTTGACCAATTTATTTTGGAAAAACGTGAAAACAATTGTCTAGATCTGAACAAAATGTTGGCGTTGTACCTTATTCTATAAAGACAAGAAAAGGCGACTTTGGCACTTACAGGGTTAAACATTTTATGGCATATTACAACATGAATATTCTGGAATATTCTGATTATAATTGCTCCCAAGGAAAACACTGATTTGGAATAAACTGGAACAAAACTATGCAGCGTGAAAAACGTCAAACACCTTCTGGTTTTTGCGAAAACACACAAGTATGAAAAGTGGAATTCTCGAAAATGGCTCATGCTTTGTCTTCGCCGATTCCTCGAGGGCAAAGCAATGTACATATCCTGGTTGACCACCGCATACCTAAGATCCATGCAGGTGATGCTCTATAATGATGATTTTCTGTCAAGCTATCAGAGTAACATTGGGTACGTTATACTACCCGGATTTGGCTGCTTTGACATTCTCGAAAACATCATTTGGATTGATTCTTCCAAGAATCATTTATCTAAAGTCGGCTGTACTATAGTGAAGATTCAGATCGATACTAACGCGGCTCTTTAAAGGATTTAGAATTAGGCCTACTAGAGATTTCTGGCTCAAATATTTACACGGATTTCAAAGATAGCGGTGTTTCAATAGATCCTTCAAACTCTCAAAGATACATAGCTCTCGTATGTACTTCAACATTCTCTATTTATCATGAGTGCTTTCATTTTGAAGTGTTTGCAGCCGTCGATGGTTTAAACTTTTCTTACTCAAAGTATTCACGAAGCGGGCGAGCGGCATGTTGCTTGCTCGGCAGGCTAATTCACAAAATGCGTCGGTTCCTTAAGGTAGTATGCGCCTAGAAAGTGAAAGACTTAAACTTTTTCTCAAACTTTCCTGAATGAAACTTTCAACCATTCTCTTACCAAATCAACAATAAAAATTGGGGGTAACCGTGCAAAGTTTGGAACTATCGGATCAAATTACCCACTGGCAGACGTTTGCACGGTTACCCCAATTTTTATTGTTGATTTGGTAAGAGAATGGTTGAAAGTTTCAAACTTTCCTGAATGAAACTTTCAACCATTCTCTTACCAAATCAACAATAAAAATTGGGGGTAACCGTGCAAAGTTTGGAACTATCGGATCAAATTACCCACTGGCAGACGTTTGCGATATTTGAAATTCAAAATGGCCGCCATTCCTGTGTTAACTATATGGAAGAAAAATTAAAGTTTGGATTTTTGAAAAACTAAGACGGTGAAAGGTTTTCTTTGTCCAAGCGCTTTAAAATGAGCCCCCACAAGTGGTAGATCAGAAAAGAAATGTAGAAATTTGAGAGTCCCACTATCTGTCCCCAAGGCGCATTCTACCTTAAATTGGCCAAACGAACGTTTCCGTCCGCAAAATGAGGTATCGTCACCTACATGTGTTGGTGAAAAAGTTGTTGACAAAGGCTCTTCGCTATTTTCCTCGTTTATGAAAAGTTCACCGCCGGCATTTTGATTCAGCTATTCTCAAAGAAAAAGTAATGCTGATATGATTCTGGCCAAGGATGACATCTTTCACAGAGTCGTGGTATTCATGAGTTCAAAGCTCCGAGTAAGGCACAGTGTGCGATAATGTGCTTGCTCATTTAATATTTCAGATTAAAGAAGAAGTATTTTCCGTCCCATTTATTCAGATCTTCGCGCAGCCAGTATTAAAAAGCATTGTTATGGCTTTCTTATAACATCTGAATGGTGTGAAAAATCACTTGAAAAGACATGGAATAGGGACCATGTTCAACCCTTTTTTGCTCATTTTCGTAAACGGAAAATCGAGTGGAAGGACCAGTTCCGCGGACGAAAATTAATAATATAAGATCCCGAAAAAAAATAGACATTGAACTAAAATTGTTCTGCAAAGGCAGACGGAAAATATGTTTCATGTCGTAAATAGTACGATTGTGAGAATACCTTTATTTGTGAATCGTGTGCATAGAGGAAAGTGTGTTCACTCATTTCTCAATAGCTTACATGATTTTATCAAAATAACCTTTACTGTTTGCATGTCCCGATCAGATCATTTGTTATATGTATGTTGTCATTGTCATTGCCACTGCGGTTTATGCCTACAAGACGAAGTAGTTTGGCTCCTCTACTGATCTATATGTTATTGTAATGGTTCACCATGCGTTTTAATTAAAGGGAGGGGGTCGTCGGAACTGCGCCTGTGCGACTTTCTTGGTTACATCGGAGTACAATGTATTTCATGCACGGTATCTAGGTGCATCACATCAACATAGCTGGAGCATTTTAAGTTTACGATGTACATTACGAAATACATGTTTAACTTTGATCAATCGCAAATTTACGTTGGATACAGTCGTATTGGTCCAATACGACCTTTGACCGCAGTTTCGACGACCCACCCTAAGAGCGTCTGCATGCACATTTAATTTTATTTGAACCTATGTAGGTATTAAGATTTTTCACCTTGTTCATATTTTCTTTATATTTATATTTCCTTCCAGAAAGTATGGAAAAAACAGTGGTTCATTCTTTCGAACGCTGATAAAGGTGAGCAGTCATTGCATGGATTGTCATTCTGATTAGATTGGGTATGCTGGGGGAGGGGGGGGGGGGCTAAGACCCACCAATCTGAGTAGGTGTCATGGAAATGGACCCTCGCTCGACCACCAGAACGTCTGTCGTTCGACCCTCTGGACACCAACTTCCATTACAACTCGAAACCTTTGCTGTTTTCTCCTAGTAACATCAGAAAGAGTTTATGTCAAATTCTCTATGCCAGTTTTACCCACTACCTTCTGATTAGCTTTGCATTTTGTAAGTAGGTCCATTAATTTGGTCCCCTATGTATTAATTACGCTTACTTTCAATGGCCTTATCATGCGTCATCAATGATTTCTGGGTACTGCCAAGGACTGCAAAATACAATTTGTCACGATTTTGATACATTTGGCGTAGGGTTATTAGTTATATCTCTCTGTTATTCGTCAGGTCTGATCTTAATTATCTTTCCTATAGTTTTTGTGCCACTTATTTGTTTTCGGTGTACATGAGAGTGATTTGCTGTACTTTAAATATCAAATCCGGCTTTTAAAAAACGAGGCAATGGGATTTGGACCTGCGAATTCGTATTTCTTCAACTGCAAACTAGTGAGTTAGTAGGGTTGTAATTTTTAAATGAATAATTCCGTTTCATTTTCTTGTCTTTTTTTTCAAAACATTACTTTTAACACGATTGGAACTAATTTGGGATAATGTGATTTTCATATTTTCAAATTACAACCGTTGCCAAGCTACAACACTTTCTTTCCTTTTGTTGTCAAAAAGATCCTTTGGAGAAACTGAACACTGCAAAGTGGTCACATTGATCTCATCAAAGTTTTAAATGTTCGTTGTGACCATTGAACTGTTAAATTTTGTGTGTCCGTCTAAAGCCAATTCACACCGTCTTGTTTATCCGCCAATCATTTTTGTACCGCGACAGAATTATAGTATTTAAATTGACCTCAACAGTAGTCGTTTTTCGGTATCATAGTAGATTTCAGTGGCTAGAACAGTTGCATTTGTTTATATTTACGATGATTGGAACTAATTTGGGATAATTCGATTTGCACAATTTCTCAAAAATTCAGAAATTTGTTTAATATTATACCATATTTTGCTCACCATCTTAAAAATTTTATTCACAATTCTTGATGTTGTGCAAACGTTACGAGTAAAACCTTGTTTTGAACAATATTGATATTTGAATAAATATATATTAAGTCGTGATCTATATTTGCTTGGTCATCAAGCCTCAAATCGTGATATATATATATATATATATATATATATATATATATATATATATATATATATATATATATATATATAGATCGATGTCGTTTTGACGTTTTATTCCATCATATTTTACAATTTAAGCTGTAGAAATTTGGATTTCTTTACACCCTTTTGAAATTACTCCCATCTAATTATCCCAATTTAATTCCAATCGTGTTAATAACGAAAGAAGATGTTTACAAATCTGGAAAGCAGGCGAGGAGTGAATGCGTTGAAGTGATGTCTACGCCTTAAGCAAAGGTCGTACACCCCACTTTTACCTTTTGCTTGGCCTTCACCTGAAACAGCGACCCCGTCCTGCATACATCTCATGTTCGATGTTTGAGTGCTTTGTTCAGATGTACAAAACTTAGAAGAAAAAACGTACTCTAAAGATCTCCCGAATATGTTTCGGGTACTATCTATAAGAACCTAAAGTGGTGGATCCGACGAGTAAGAGTGGGGATGGGCTTCGACGGTGGAAAAAGTACTATGCAAAATGCATTGTGTGCACATATCAATCAATCAGTCAATCCATATGTCAATCAATCAATCAATCAACCAATCAATCAATACGGTATACGCAAATCAGTTTAACACATATGTATTGTACATATAGAATATAGTATACAATATGTAATATAAGGTACATATATATGTATATATGTATATATATGCATGTACTAATGATGTATATATAAAATATATATAGATATTGTACATATAGAATATAGTATACAATATGTAATATAAGGTACATATATATATGTATATATAATATATGCATGTACTAATGATGTATACACACACACACACACACACACACACACACACACACACACACACACACACACACACACACACACACACACACACACACACATATATATATATATATATATATATATATATATATATATATATATATATATATATATATATATATATATATACATACATACACTCACACCTTATACCTCAGCTAATTTCCAACGGGAGACAGAAGACTAGAGAAGGTCACAAGTACAGCTTTCGGCAGAAGACTATACTTACTTTCCAATTCTATCGAACACAAATCGATTTGCAGCAATTGCAGACTTCCTTCTTCCCTGCGTCACAAAATATCGATATTTATATACCAAGACAGAAATGTTCGTCCTAGCGGAAGTCTAGTGACATGTCCTTGTCCAATAAATCGTTTGCTGTGTTTGATGTAACTTAATACATTTTTTTTCCTTTGCTATCCCATCTAATAGGCGGAAAGGTTTTGACCGTCTACGCAGGCGTAACAAGGAGGAGCGTTCAGGCAAAGATATCACTCGAAAATTTCATATCAGTCCGCGTGGATCCACACTCGAAGAAGAAGAGCACCTTCGTGATTTTGACCAAGAATAGTAAGGTGTACCTCAAGGCCTCGAACGAGGATGAAATGCACGAGTGGATAGCAAAGCTGTACGAGGTTGTTGAAACGGGTGGGTATTCTCAGAGAGTCGATTAAATCCTAGGCTTTTGAAGACATAGGTGAACAACTCCCATGCACACGCTCACTATGTGCGCATGCGGTATTTGTTCTCAGGTGCTCGGGTGTTGCATTGGGATTCCGCTCTGAATAAGAAAATTTCTCGGGGTGGAGGGACAAACTAGAGGGTCAAGAAGTTCCCACAAAACGTTTGTTTACAGGCAACCAAAAATGAAAATAAAAGCTTGAAAATGAAAATGAAAGTCAAATCATGTAATAAAATCTGTACTACGCACATGGCATTATACACCTATTATTTTTTCATAATAATTTCTATCGCTGATATTTAATTATTTGCGCGAGCACGGAGCAACATACAGCATCGACTGAACTAGGACAGCCGCTCATTCGACACTACAGTCTTGCCAGTCGGTTTTAGCTCTTTACACTGGTTGCCGATCACGCGTTGTTAAGAAACGTATATATATTGTCATTTTTTCTATCTCTCAACCAGATGAATCATTTCATGTCAGTGTGCCAAAACAGCAAAACTTGAAAGCCTGCGAAGCCGTGATCCAGTTTAAGGAGGAAAACCTTTTGTTGACATGCCCACGAACCAACGATATCATCAGTTCCTTCGAGTTGACAAAAATCGTCGTCTTCGGTAACATCATTACGTCAGAACAGGTAAGACGAGATACTACCACCGCGGGCGCCATCTTTGAACGCTTGATTAGATTGGCTCAGAACAGCGATATATGATACTCGACTGTATTCAGAGTTATTTTTATCACACATCGATTGCCGTTAGTGACATTTACTAATTCAACCGTGAGTCCTTTTACCTGACTAGTGAAATAATCAAATAACCTGATTTCATATCCCTAGTTCTGTTACATGTAAATCCTTGATTGGTCATCTCGCCTGTGGCGATTCCTGACGGATGGCCCTCTGTGCCACCTGTGGTGCCCGCGGGGTCAAGAGGTCAAAGATTCAAAGCGCATTCCAAGATAATCATCAAATGTAAAGTGGGGAACAAAAATGCAAATATACTTCCTAAATAAATAACTTTAATTAACATATAAAAATCATACCATTCGCGCTTAATGATGCGAAAATGTGAACAGTTTTAACTTACGTCTTTGGAGCACCTGGTTTTTGTGACGTTGCTTTTATATTTTTCTGTCAGTTGCATCTTCTTGTTGACGTCGGACTGAGGTTGGCAATTTGTTTCCTTACTACAGACATATTAGACGGAAAATTTCACCCCAACCGATTTCATACGAACAAGTAATAAGCTCCAATTTTCTCGAATAAAGAGTGTAAAAAATAATCATTCCCATATCATTTCCCCCAGATATTCTGGTTCGAGACTTGCAACCGTTGCTGTCGCAGAGGGCGCACCATACCGGGGATATTTACTTTCACGAAGATGTGCTTGGTGTCTGATCGAATCGATAGAGTCTTGGAAACGATGAAAAATTTACTGGAGCAGAACCATTCCATCTTTGTCCGGGTCGACACGAGTCACAGGTTCGTATTTCGATTGGAATCATTAGTGTATTATTGAATACACTTTCTTGTATTTCAAAACCTTAAGCACAGTCGTTTGGTGGGCTATTCAGCTCTGGGACTATTCCCGCTTATGTACACTCGTCTATAGGGCGAATAGTCCCAGAGCTGAATAGCCCACGAGGGACTGTGCCTTAAGGTAATATGCGCCTCGAAAGTGAAAGACTTAAACTGGCTTTCTTCAGTGAAACTTTCGCCCATTGTTTTAGCAATGCAAGAATAAAAGTCAGGGGTCACCGTGCAAAATTTGGTACTAGAGAGACAAATTACCTAAGATTTCCCGATATTTGAAATTCAAAATGGCCGCCATCCCTGTGTTAACTCTATGCGGAAAAATAAAATTTTCGGTTTTCGAAAAACTAAGACGATGAAAACTTTTCCTTCATCAAAAAAAGAGCTTTGAAATGAACCCCCACAAGTGGTAGATCAGAAGAGAATTGATAAAATTTGACAGGCAGCATAGGCTAGACTGAAGAGCTGAATGACCCCGTGATCAATACGGGGTCAAGTTGCTTGGCAAAGCTATTGGAGGGTCCCTAAGGAAACCTGATTGTTTTAATGAGGACAGTGGGGACCGGTGTTCAACAGGTAAGTCGATGCATATGTTCTCAATGGAAACAAGACAGGTTCTTTGCATCCCCACCAATAATCAATAATCAAGGCAGAAATTAATATCAGTGGAAATTAATATCAGACAACGTTTCGTATTAATCATCAACAACTTTTGGAGTCGTCAAATTAATAGGGTTATTGACAAAGTACGTAGCTAGAGGCCCTCCGAAAACCGTCGTAGAACGTCGAAGGGTTTTGTGTCCATCGGTCATCAACCTGCCATGATCGGATGAGAGTTATGAGAGCCCATTTAGGCAGACGCAGTCAATTTTTGGATCGCAACTTAAAACATGATTATTCGGGCCGCGGTGAATGTCGGCCAAATACTCAGAGGAGTACTTTTTGTATGCGCCATGGATTTTAAATATTACGCTTAAAGTATTGTTTCTACCAACACTGTTCCTTCGTCATTCTTAATTCTCGAAATCACATTAGTTCCGGTAAATTGTTGCATCTGTTCTGTAATAGTACAAAGCATACCCTTCATTAAAATGTTTGTATCGCTGGTCAGCATGCGTTAATTGATTTATTATCTGCCCTAGACTTACCTTTGCTTCAAGCTTATCAAATCAAGTATCACGTGGTCTGTGGTCAGCATTCGCGTGGTTTTGTCAAAGTGATGACCAGTGCGTCTCTCTTACTTAACTTAAAGATAGAATGCGCCACGGGGCCAGATTTCCGACTCTGGAACTTTAACAATACTTTTTTTAGTCTACCGCTTGTTGGGGTTAATTTTGAAGCTCGTTGAGTAAAGTTTTCACTGTCTTGTTATTTTAAAGATTGAAAATTGTATTTTTCCCATGGAGTTAATAAGGGATGGCGGCCATTTTGAATTTCAAACATCGATGAATGTTAGGTTTTTCGTTTCTCTAGTTCCAAACCCGGTTGTTTTTGTTGATTTAGTAAGACAATGATTGAAAGATTCATTGAGGAAAGTTTGAGCAAAAGTTTAAGTCTTTCACTTTTGAGGCGCATACTACCTTAAGCTAATTTCTTTCAGATTTTAAAGTTGATTTGTCTATTGTCAACTGTCACTCTCCCACGTCTTTTATCTACAGGCTGGGTGACACCTACTTCCCAACTCACAACTGCGGCGTAAAGTGCTTAGCATCCAGAAGTCAAGTCAGTATCATAGCGCCCTCTATCAGTCAGTGCATCCTCAGCGCGGAGAGAGGAGGGAGGGACAGTCGAAAAAGTTCAATGAACAGTTTCGCGGACACCCCGCACCGGTTAGATACTTTGAAAGTTTCGCCAGTTCTGGCGACGCGACGTCGGTCGCGGACTGACAGCGATATTGTCATGGAGCAGGGTCAGCTAAGGGTTAAAGCACCCGATACTTCTCCTAACTATCTAAAAAGATACAGCGGGTTTCGGGTACGAAAGATGTCGGAGCCAGCCATCCACCTCACCAACATGGATCCTCGGAAGTCACCCCGCGTGCCAAGTCAGCGTCAGCTGCCTCCCAATTTTCTATTGAAGCCTGCTGTCGTCGGGAAATCTCGGATCATTGAGCGTACGAGCACTTCGTCAGCGCCGCCACTTCCGCCGAGGAACGAAGCGAGCAAACTCGAAGCTAGCGAGATACTCAGAGCGGGCAGCAGCGAAACCGCTGTCACGGAAAGGGGGTTGGCGGAAAAAGACTACTTCAAATCCCAAGACGGACAGATCAAAGATCGCGACTTTGGAAACTTCGAGGGCTACGAGTCCGATGCCTACTACATCGACGAAGCTTCCGTGAAAGGACCAACGGTGAATGTCGCCAAGCCGCTGGAGAGGAAGATCTCTTCAGTCGCTCAACCGAGCGAGAACCAACGAAGAACGTCCCAGTCATCGGCCTGCCTACAAACAAATGGGCGCAAAATTTCGACAACGAATCCTCCGACTGACCGGCGATTGTCCCAGGTATCTAAGCAGCAAAACGGGAGGAAAGTTTCCACGAGCAAGCAACCGAACGGTGCTCTTCCGCTGGACAGCTGTAAGGCTCGGCGCCCCGGGAAAAGTCACAGCTCCAGCTACATTAACCAACTTGCCGTTAACTTAAAATGAAATCACGTGAAGACGTTAGGTCGATTAGTGACTCCATTATCGGCACAGTCAACATAAAACGGAAACGGGAGTGTAGCAACGGCAGCTAGCACCATCGGTGGCTGTGGCGACGGCAGCCGCAACAACAAATCAACGGACAAAACGAAGAATTTACATGGGAAAGCGAAAAGTCGCAATCGAAATTGCAATATTTTATCAGTCGTTTTATTGTGTCCTCGTATCTTCCCATAGCCTTGAAATTTACAATGACACATTCACTCCATGTCTTTTGTCTTCACCAAGTTCAGTACTGTCCAACGTTCATTATAATTGCAGTTTCTTTCACACAGTCAAGTTTTGTCTGTCTGTTATGTTAATAGTATAGTACTGGGCAAGTTTTGTAGTTTTTGCAATGACTTAAGCGGTCATTTCGCCCGTATTTTGCTGTACAGTCATTATAGCCAGTAATCCAATAGAAAATATGAACAAAAGTGAGTGTTTCACTTGTTTTCCATGACACAGCCCAGCATCTTCATTTCAACACTGAGTTGGCATTTGTGCGTGGCAAAAGTTCGACGACCCAGGTCAACTAGTTTCAAAGGCCGTAACAGCGTACATGGAATACAAATATCAACGAGACATTATATTATGACAGTACAAAATGATTTATTCAAATAACTCACATAAATATCAGAATAGTTCGGAGAAATCGAGGTTTATAACCTTTTCTATGAAAAAAAAAAACGTGTTCGATAGAACTTTTCAGTTGGTATGGTTATTCGGCATGAAACCTTTGAAACTTTTTCACAAATTATAGCTATACTCCAGAAAGTTTTTTGTTTTATATTCGCCCAAGAGGCAGTGGAAAGAATAATCTTCAAAATCCTATCTAGACGAGCTACTTATAATAAGAACTACTTTCAGCGTTCGCTATGAAGTACAATGGGTTCTTCGTATTTTTTAATAACCGTTTTTCTCCGTTCTCTGTCTATTTACTTAGTTCTTTGTCAAAATATTATACAGCGCAGTATGGTTGATATTTTTACTTATTTCCTTCATACTGTCGAAATTTTGTCCTGACAGTACTATGCTATGATTAATTTTATTGGTTTTATTATCATTTTATTTTGAATTTCAAATATGTGCCGTTTCTGTATGGTTCCGTGCCTGTGCACATTTTTTGTGGTGACGCGTATTTTAAGCGCTTGAATGTAATATGCGCCTCGAAATTGGAAGACATAAACTCTTGCTCAAATTTTCCGCGAGAAAACATTTCCGACTCCAAGTCTTCATCATATCAAGAATAACAATCAAGAATTATCGTGTAAATTTAGTACTAGAGAATTAAACTACCCAATGTTTACCGACACTCAAGTTGAAATTCAAAACGGCCGCAAACTTGTGTTAACCCCATGGAGAAAAATTAAATTTTTGTCTTCACAAAAATAAGCCGGTGAAATTATTATTTACCCAATGTACTCCAAAATGAGCACCCACAATTGATAGACCAAAAAAGTATTGTAAAAGTTTGAGAGTCCGAATATCTGTCCCGAAGGCACATTCTACCTAGCTGTACACTGGGTAAGATGCTTATTATTTTCACACATGTATGTGTACTGATTCTGTTCATTTGTCACGTTAAAGTAGAACGCGCCTCGGGGACAGATATTTGGACTCTCAAACTTTTGCAATTCTTTTGTGATATGCCACTCGTAGGGGTTCATTTTAAAGCTCCTGGTGTAAGAAAACTTTTAACCGGCTTAGTTTTTCTAAATTCGAAAATTTTATTTTTCTCCATAGAGTTAACATAGGGATGGCGGTCATTTTGAATTTCCAATATCGGTGAATCTTGAGTAATTCGTTTCTCTAGTACTAAAATTTGCACGGTGACTCCCGATATTTATTCTTGATTTTGAAAGAGAGTGGTTGAAAGATTCCTTGAGGAAAGTTTGAGCAAAAGTTTAAGTCTTTCACTTTCGAGGCGCATACTACCTTAAGTATACACGTATGTAAATAAAATACGCAAGTACAGGGTACACTTGGTCCGTAAAGATTTGCGTTGCGTATACTCTTGTTTTGCGTAGATATACGTTACGCATAATAACATATTGATTTGATATGTTCCATATACAAAGATAAACGTCACGTATACGCTAATGTTGTGTTGCATATACGTACATATACGTCAATATACTTAACGTATAACAAGCATTTTGCCTTAACAAGAGTTATATCATGACAAGGCTTGATCTTGCACTGCCCTTGCGTACAGCATCTAACAATACCGTAACCCTGGTTGTGGTAACAGCATATACTCTTTACAGCAGAAGAACTGTGCTTTCATTTCTTGAACTGACCGGAACCAAGACAGATACTGACTTTTAGTGTACCCAGAAAGCACTGCAGCAGATACAGGCGTGTTACTTGGCCAAGTTACTTCGACGTTATGCACTGTATTGCCCCTTCGCTAATTGGACAGCGCATGTTGGTCTGATCAGAAGTGTTGCCAGTCGGTCAAATCTTTGAAGAACAAACTGTGGGCTTACAGAAGACTTTTAGTGCTTGGCGTGTTTTGTTGTGATTTCGAGTTCTCACCTGCGAAATGCCCTTTCTGAGGAAAATATTTATAAGCGAACCGATCATTTATCAACAAAGATGCGAATGTTTATGCTGTTTGTATAATAATCATTGTAAACGTACAATATGTGCGTACTTAGGAAACCCATCGTTAATTCTATTACACTTAAAGGTATACTGTCACCTGTTCTAATGGAAAGAGAAAACTAAACAATCACAGATTTTAAGCGGGTTGCTGGGCATTTTGTATATCAAGGAACGCCCCTTTGACCATATATGGGCATATTTAGATTACAGGTGACTGTATACCTTTAATGGGTCGTAATGATCGGTGTTTTGTGATATTGAAACTTCCACATGAATAAATGTCGTAACAATCTTGCAAAAATGTTTGAGAAGTTCATGTATTATTTCGTCTTGAGTAGGACGAACAATGTTACATTCGCACATTGGTGTTCAGTAGCCACTGTTTCAATGGCTGCAAGTATCATAATACTGTCTATTGTTTACGATAGTATGCGTCTTGAAAGTGAAAGACTAAAACTTTTGCTCAAACTTTCCTTAAAGAAAGTGTCAACCATTCTCTCACTAAATCAAGAATAAAATCAGGGGTCACTGCGCAAAAGTTTGGTACCATAGAAACAAAAGACCTAACATTTATCGCTATTTAAAATTCAAAATGGACGCTATCCTTGTGTAATTCTACAGGGAAAAATAAACTTTTCGATTTTAGAAAAACTAAGACGATAATTATTTTTTATTATCCCAGAGCTTTAAAATAACCCCTACAAGTGGTAGATCAGAAAAGAATTGTAAAAACCTCAGCCCGAATATCTGTCCCCGAAGTTCAAGCTACCTTAATTATCTCCGGGATTCAACTTTTTGGCTACACAGATCTATTTTTTATTAATGAAGCAAACATTCACAGAGTACTACGGGCCAGTAGTCCCATAATCACCGTGATCTACAAAGGCAAGTGAAACAGTGCAGCGTTGGTGTAAACTGACTAATTACCTTAGCATGCTCCATCCTGGCATGACATTAGCGTTTGAATAATGTTGAATTTGGGAAACTACGCTCTTGTCACAGAACACAGCAAAATGGTGGTTGTGGAAACCACAAAAGGTCTTCGTTTTTTTGTGATCCAAAATTTTGCATTCTCATTACGTTGGTAGGACTGAAACGAGAGAAATGCCATGTGAACGTCGCCATGGTAAATCAAGGAAAAGTCAAGGAAGTTTCTTTGCTGAGTGTAAGAGGAAACTTACCCGCTAAACAGTTCGCTCCTGTAAATGTCCTTAAATGACGTGGAGGATTGTTAAAGTGCAACATTGGAGCTAAACAAATTCTCATTGGGGAAAGACCCATCGCCATGCCTTGGTAACCAAGGTAATTACCGTAGCAACAAATGAACGTCATAGACCAACGCACAGATAGTGGTTGAAGGACTTCTTTCGGCATTGGTTAAAAATAAGTAATTCTGCCGTTTCTCAATACAAGTTTTGAAACCACGGACCTTTGTCGTGTACACATCACGAACGCAATGACTAACGGATGAAATTTTCACTTTGCTTTGCATTCCGAAGTTCTCAACTCAGCTTTTTTCCCCTGAAATTCGTGCTTGTGCTGCCTTTATTGTGTTTCTGAGATAATGCCATTATGTAGCTATTATGAACATGAAGCAAACCCATGAGTAAAGATTCAATACAGCCCACGGACCGAGGCAGGATGTCGCACCGGTTATTACTCAAGAAGGTCACTCGGTCCAATTAGCCGTACGGATATGTATATATATCATCGTCCCTTTTGGCAAAAATTTTCTCGCGAAATGCAACCTATATATTCTTTCAGATAATTGCCAAGAACAGAGTCTGCTTTACTTGGCTTCAATTTACATTTATTCTAGTTTTATCGGACTAAAATGGGTTCGACTTGTAATTCGTCGTCATACCAGATCTCGCATCTGGTTGACTGTCACGTTCTTTCAGGCACGTTACCCCAACATGTGTGGTTACGGTAGTTTGTATGAAAGTAGACCTAAAGGGAAAGAGAATGCTTCTGATCATAGTTTGAAGCCAAAATGATGTCGTGATTTTGTGCCTCACGTCATGCATTCATGTACATCTAGTTCATTTTATGACAGGTACCCGAGAGAATGTCACCTCGTAGGTTAAAGAGAAAATCTCGCACAGTGAAACCTCCCCTCCCCCCCAAAAAAAACCAGCACATAGTCAAGATTCCGTCGCAATATGATATTTTAGAAAGATTTAAACATTTGCAGTATAATATTTCTTAGAGTCTCATTTCAAATAAGGAAAGTGAAAAAAGTAAATTCGGGGCTCCGAGCTTTGGATGGTAGCGGGCGCCCTCAGTGGTTCAGTATCGGTAATACCGGTGCGCCGATTCAGGAATCGACAAGGCTCGCTAACTGTATCGTACCTCTGGCATTTTCCTAGCCATCAAACCTTCGGGTTTTGAGATGAAATCGGAGAAGACTTGCCGCCTTATCATGTCGCTTTACTGAAACGATATCCGATGATGACTGGCAGGACTTAGAATTCTTAACAAACGTCTGATCTTTATTATAATGATCCTGTACATGTCGCTCACATTGTGACTTGTCAACTACCGTAATATAGACCCTTAGTTCCATTTTATTCAGACATTGAGCAGTTCAAGTTGAAGTTTAAGGACCTCCCAACTTTTGTTTAAAATCATTTGTTACTGAGATTTACGAGATTTACCCATTAATATACCCGGCATACCATATCTGCAGAACGACTAACCCATTTCACGTGTTTTTATGAAATAAATCGAAATTGCGAAAATAACCATTGGACGAGGAAATAACAGAAATTCAAGAAATCGATAGCCATGAAAAATTAGATTGCCATTATTGTTTGTTCAATCTGTCAGTGGGACTATGAATTTTGTTGTTATGTATTCCTGTATTTTATTTTAGAATGAAACAAAATACTGTATGTCAATTTTCATTCATCCTTCCATGACGTCATCGATAATGGTCCATGAACTCAACTATTCCTTGTCGACCATTTTAAGATTTTCAGTATTCACAGGACGGCATTGTAAAGGTTATCACCTCAACAATAATGAGTTAGTGTTCCTTGCCTTTTCTGGATTAATTGTATATTTTCGACCCTGATGTTTGAATTTCGGTGAAAGAAAAACAATATTTACTCAATCATTCGAACAAACTTAACGATTTCTCCTAATGAATTGCAATTGTGAAAAGATACTGAGCAGAAAAGTAGTGCGCCCTTTACGACCAAACTGACTGATCTTTCGACGTTGACTCTATGAAAAATGTGTGACCTGACGTTCAACGTTTCCTGCCAGCGGTTCGACCATTTGGTTCCACACACCAAACAACGCCGTGCATGCGCAATGCGAACTGTTCCGCCAAGTTTACTTGACAACCATCCGGTGATCGCTATGAATTCTGGGATGTGCGACTCCTTCTCTGCAAGGTATACGTGATTCTTGGCTCAGCTGAAGGACAAGTCGAGTAGAGCTTACCCTTTCAAGGTTTTGTCGCTCAGCGTTACAGAGAGCTTCAGATCTTCATAAAATTCAACAATGCTGAAACACAGGCTTCTTGAAGAGTTTCAAGACCTAGATCTAGAACGTAAGTGTTCTTTGTTTTGTCAACCTAAAATTGTTTTCCTTTATTTGAAAATATTCTGTCGCTTACTTTGGAGAGCGCCATGTTGTTATTGCATAGATGATTTAGTTAGTCCGTTTATTTATTTATCGATATCGAAGAATTTGGTAATTCGATTATAATATCGAAAATATTTAGTTTGAATATACCGTGCTCAAATCTAGTTTCTCTACATTAATGGTAGATTCGACCACAAATAATTTGTTCACACAATGTAAAGGCGACAGTTAATTGCCTAGCGTTGAATCAAACGCGTTGAACATTTCACATTCCTTATTTAGACTTAGATGAATAAATATTTTCTCTTTTGTTTCAGTCTACCTTCTGAAAAGCTACACTCGGAAAAATTTCAAAATGAGACTCGAGTTGGAATTTTTGGTTTAATGTTAATGATTTACTTTTAAACAGTTAGCGAACAAAAATAAAACCCGGAGTTTGACTGTGAAAAATTAGCGGGAAATGAAGCCAATATAAATGAGATATTAAACACATTGACAAATCATTAATGAGAATAACTGATTGCCGTATCTTTTAACAGCTATATGTCGTTTTTTTTTCGGAATTTTTATCTGTTTTGCTTGACTTGTTCGAAACATTTATCGTCTTCACTCCAACATTGCGTGTTCAGTTTACACCATTGTCTGGCGATTATTTCATGATAGGACGGATTGTATCGGTGCAATCTTCTTTGCCATTCAGTTTTCTGTCAATAAAAGATGTCGGTCAAAGTTCACGAGGTGAGCGCTTCGATATTACCGTGCTCTTGGCGGCAGTTTGTTTTAAGTAAAGTCATACTGTGGATGACAGATACCAAGCTAACCTAAGGTCAGACACAAGCGAGTTGATCGAGAAATAGCTCACAGATATGCCTAAAACTGAGATCAGATTCACTGGTTATGTAGCGACAAACAAATCTTGAGAGTGATAACAGCCGTGAAATAAGTGTCGAATATTACCTTTTACCGTGAACTTAGATGTTGCGGTCAGAATATATGGAAACGAGGATACGAATATGGACTCTTACGCTAATTTAAGAAATTTAAACAAAAGAGCGCATGCGGACTGGCAGTCAAAAACTGATCGCATTATTAATGTACCTTGAAAAGACTGCAATGCTATAAGTAGTAAAGGGACAAGAACAAGATTGTTGTCATGGAAGTGAGACGAGCGTACATTGGGAGAGCCATAATTTGAAAGAGCTCGATATTCAAGTTACACTCTTGTTGTGCAAATATCTGTAGTTATTTATGACAGATAATTACGTCAGAAAAACGTCACTTCGAAAAGAAGATTTTCACTATAGCCGTAACGTGACATACATAAAAAAGAAAAACAATACCCACAAAAACCAAACAACCTGTGGATTATTAGAATCGATTACGAAGACGAGTAGGAACATGCTATTACAAGATAGGTAATCTTGTTAATGAAAATTCCAGTGTATTTGTCTTTTTGTAAAGCTTTAAAGCTGTTGGTGTATTGCATATAGTGAGTTTTGCATTGAATTAAGAGGAACCAATTTTAACGCAGCAATTATAGAGAAAACTCATGAAGTCTGACGTTTTGTTAACGGTAGTGACCTCATTGCTTGTAACTACTTGTATAATAATCAACCTGATCTTGATTATCATACGCCCCAAATAGTTCGGTTACCCGGATCAACAAATGACGGGTGTGAAAAATGTAGGAAAATTTTTAAGCGTACCTGCTATAGCCAATTCCTCTTAATTGCTCTCTAGTCTTAATAAAACAAATCACAATTAAAAAAAACCCCAAAAACCCCAAAAAACAAAACAAAAAACAAACAAAAAAAACCCCAAACCATCCCACAGTTTTTAGTCTTATGAAATACTCAGATATTAACCAAACAGCTGCTGTGCCCGAGTCTGAACTTCGATCTTGGGCGCGGTTAACTTGTTCAGTGGACTCATGCAAGTTCGTTGACACTTTTATCATATTACGGCACGACTTACACGTATATATTCGACAATCCATGCATGAAATATTTCAAGCGACTCCTTTAAGGTAGAATGCGCCTCGAAATTGAAAGACTTTTGCGCAAACTTACCTCAAGGAATCTTTCAACCATTCACTTTCAAAATCAAGAATAAAAATGCGGGGGTCACCGTGCAAATTTCGGTACCAAAGAAACTAAATTACCCAAGATTTACCGACATTTGGAATTCAAAATGGCCGCCTTCCCTGTGCTAACTCTATGGAAAAATATAAAATTTTCGAATTTCGAAAAACTAAACAGGTTAAAATTTCTATTTCATCAAGAGCTTTAAAATGAACTCCCACAAGTGGTAGATCAGAAAATAATTTTAAAAGTTTCAGAGTTCAAATGTCCCGGAGGCGCGTTCTACCTTAAACCATATTTCAACTGACAATGATCCTCTAATTGCTGTAATAATTATTTTATGACCCCCTGAACGATATAGCTGGCGTCACTGTGACAGGGCTCTGTGGAAGTCGAGTGAGTTGTAAATCAAGTCTCTTTTGTATAAGAGGGCAGTGCTCTAACGTCCCAGTACTGGCATACACAATATATAAAAGCCTGGCAAAGGAAACCCTCCGAGTCGCTTGCTTGCAGAGAGTTAGGATAGAAATACCAAACAAACAAACGTATGACCGCAACAGTTGATCTATCTTTTACGGTTCAGATAACCCGGGGTTATTCATTCAATGACACTGCATCGGTATTAGTATATATATATCAACTAATTCTGTCGCACAAAGTATGGTGATATTAATTAATGGATAGAAAGTAACTCAGGTCTTCGGAATGATGTAAAACAAGTATCTTTTCCTGAAACCAACAACTTTTGACAAAACTGTCTATGATTAGACGTTAAAATGCGTCTTCTGAGACAGCCATTCATCAAAGAAACAATCGTAATGTGCATCATACTTCGATAGCTGTTATGTTCAATGCCAGAAAAAAGCAATTTTGAAGAATCGATGTTTCAGATTTCGATCACGAAATATTTCCAATGCAGTGATTCATTAACCTGTACGGTTTTCCCTTCTGGTTTATGTGCATCCGCAAATTTCGCGCCTTTGTTGAATACAGACAGACAGCCCGATAAAAATTAATCGCAATCCTCTTTGTTGAAACAGTAACTTGTAACTGGAAGTTAGTCAAGATAGCTACTTTCAATATCCAGTGACGCCTAACGACGCACACATCTCTTCCTCCTCGGTACAATTACCAATTAAGTGTCAGACAGTTTCATAAGTTGTATCGAAGAGGTATTGTGAACACAACCAACAATTTCGTAATTTCACTGAAATTTGAGAGACGTGTCTGTTTGTCCACCGCGTGTCTCTGTCTGCTGTCATGGCCGTCCGTCTAGCCCACAAATACTGCCTTATCTTTCTTAACAACACTACCCTGTCCATTTATTTTGCGCCGGTTGAATGAAATGAAGGTTAATGGTTCAAAAAACGTGATATAATAGCGCCTTGGAGGTGTATTTTCAAACAAACAAAGTTTTACCGGTCACTTAAGGTGAAATACGGTGTTGTTTTTACGATTGCAATCGATCGAAAAATGATTAACGTAATTTGTGCTACAGTTTCGGTTTTCGTAGCAGATTGTCCATTACTAATCAATGTGTGGCGTGGCACTTTTGACGTGGTCCAACTAGGTTTTTTCTATGTGCAGTAGTTGAACATGTAATGGCTGAATTTTATATTCGCTTTTAGAGATTTTCCTTATGTATCATGAATACTTTCAATCATGAATTGATATATCGGCTACTCAATCGTCACGATCTTGGTGTATTTGAAATTCATAGGTTTATTATCTAACAATTTTTGCCGCTCTCAAAGACCCCGTTCATGTCTGAGCATCTTACTGCCGCTTACAGCCGTTATCATTGAGTGTTGTGGGGTCATGTAGGGTCACCTTTAACAACTCTACCCATCTTCACCTAATCTTGTTTGAGTCGCACGATGTATTTACCGCAGGCATTCCTCAAACTTTGACCGTTATCTAGATAAGGTTGTGTAGCAAATCTTCCATTGACAGCTTGTGAACACATCAGCGGAGTGCGTTGACACCAGCCAAAGAGATAATCATCAAGCTGTACTGAGACGAGCATTGCTGTAACAAAGCCGATGTTGGACGCCGTTGGATGTTGTTCTGTGGGGTCTTGCTGCTCAGATATACATTTCGGGAACAACTTCAGGTTTTACCAGAATAATACGAGTATCACACATGAGACTGTCAAGTCTTCGTATGTTGTTTCAAAATTAATATTTCCTTTGAATTTTGGGCGTTAAAGAGTGGATTACGATAGAATTTTCCGAGCGAGCAACCTGGATTACCGATAATCAAAATTCTAAAATGACCGCAATTATCTTCATAAATTTAGCGGAATAATAAGAATATCTATTTCTATGAAACAAATAGCGGAACCCTTGATTTTCTCCACAATCATAGAAATAAGTCTACGCAAGTTTTAAACTTGCCGTGAAAGGAAAGGAATTGCATAGCCTAATAATGTTCCTCACTAGTCCGAATTTTCCGCGAGACAAATGGTTACGGCATGACGTCACTAGCATATTTCGCTTCGCGGTCAAGGATCGAAACTGTTCCACGTGCAATGACGTATCTGTTAATTACGGAAAACTGAATAATATTACCAAATGGCCCGCAATGTCTCATAAAAATTAACATATCAGATTCTATTTTAATCACAGACTTATTTTGTGCCACAACTGGAGCTCCGTTATTTAACTATATAAATGTATAATAGGTTACCCAAAACGAGCGAGCATAACACATTAAATCAAATATCAAACTGATTTTTGGAGGAAGCGGTACTCATTCAACCCTTCCTATTTACAACTGCAGTATACGGTTTTCATGTGGATGGAAGGATGTAACACAAAATATATCCCCATTCTGTTGCAACAATTTAGAAGTTGACTAGGTTGTCTTGGTTAATATGGATTGTCAAAAATTTTTTCTATCCTCAATATGCCACGCATGTTCGACATTAACAGCACTGCAAAGAGTTCCAACCGAACTCCACTTTAATGGCCTTGACCTGACATGTTGGATTTTTCGGACATCCACATTATCTGCCTACATGTACAGAGAGATAATGCAGGATTGACCATCTGTGCATGGCGTCTCGTAGTAACAGCCATATGGAGTCACCAACTGTCAGGGTCAGATTTTTGACAAGGCGACTGTCCGATTCTCTTAACTGAAAGTAGAGCCTGGACTCCATTTCCTCATACCATTTCCTCTACTTACACTCGGCAATAGATAAATAGATAAATGAATAAGTAAACAAACACACGAACAAACAAATGAATGAATGAATGAATAAATAATAAAAATAAATGAATAAATAAATGAGAGCTCTACACTATAAATAATAAATAAGTATATAAATAAATAAATAAATAAATAAATGAATTGACTTAATCTGAAAATTAAATTGATTAACTTGATGAAATCTTCAAATCAGAACACTGCGTAATTTTTCCAGCCAAAGTTGTTGTACAACATTTTACCAGTTTTTGCAAATTTTTCTGTAATATTTGTGGATAATTTTGGACCAAATAGACATCATATTTTATTTGCTACAGTTTTTAATCAAAATTTTGGCAAAATCTAAAAAAAATTACTAGAGTATATTTTATAGAGGTGAAAAAAAAGTTTTGGCGCTCTAAGTGTTAACATCACCGAGGAAACAGAGCAAGGGATTGACGGAGTGTGGTTTCACACACATCTCAAATATGTTGAAATATGTATCAGTATGCCTTTTGCAAGGTTTTTTCATGTTTCTCATTTCCAATCAACGACATGTAAGCACAGTGATATGGAATTCCATTGAAGACCACTAATAGCTTCATTAACCGACAATAAATATTGAATTTCAATTCAAAACTTTCACTGTCAAACAATTCGTGATTAAATTGCAGCTTGCAATATCAAGGTAGCACGCTCCCCAAAACTGTAGGATTTAAATGTCTGCCAAAACTTGTCTTAAAGAAATTTTCGATCATTCTCTTTCAAAATAAAGAATAAAAATCGGGGGTCACCATGCGAATTTTGGCGCTAGAAAGACAAATAATCTAAGATTTACCGACACTTCAAAGTCAAAATGGCCAACATTCCCGTATTTTCGGTTTTTACAAAAGCAAGCCCGCAGAAACTTCATATACCCAAACAGCTTCAAAATGAAACCCAACAATGGGTAGACCAAAAGATTACTATGTAAGTTTGAGAGTCCAAATATCTGTCTCCGAGGCGTATTCTACCTCCAACTTGATATGACAGGAAGATGTGCATTTCCGAAGCACTACAATTTTCTGAGACAATTAGGCCTCTGCACTTTATTTTGAAATTTATCGCGAAATCCATAGTTTCAATGGGAAGAACCAGCGGTTGTACGATATTGAGAAGTTGATGCACTTACTTCCTCACTCACGGCCTGTTTTTCTGTCTCTCTCTTGTCTGTCTCTCTGTCTGTTTCTTCCTCTCCCGCTCTCCCTCCCTCCCCTGTCTCTGTCTGTCTGTTTCTGTCTGTCTGTCTGTCTATCTGTCTGCCTCTGTCTGTCCCTGTGTCTCTGTCTGTCTGACTCTGTCTGTCTGTCTGTCTGCCTGCCTGCCTGTCTGTTTGTCTGTCTGTCTGTCTGTCTGTCTGTCTGTCTGTCTGTCTGTCTCTGTCTCTGTCTCTCTGTCCCTGTCTCTCTGTCTCTCTCTCTCATATCAACAGCAATAGAGTACACTGTGTCCGTCAAGACAAGTAAAAAAGTCGGCGCTGGAACAAACGCCGACGTATACATCACAATCTATGGCCAGCGAGGCGATACTGGACAATGGGATTTGAACAAAGACAACTACCAAGACAGCTTAAGAATGTTTGAACGTGGAAATGTGAGTTACTTTGGAAATTTTTGAAACTAAATTCGATATTTTGAAATTTAATCTTGGTATTCAGTGGCTAGATGTAGTCGTTTGCTGTTCGTGTCGCAGCCGTCAGTCGTTAGGACGCTTCATGATTAGGCGGTCAAAGGTTAAATGAACTTTGCTGGCTGTTGTAAAATTGGCTCAACACCAATGAGAGACAATGTATTCTCTTTTCTTTTATTTCTAGACCGATCATTTCACAGTAGAATCTGTGCCTCTAGGAGATCTATCCAAGGTAGTGATCGGGCATGACGGAAGCGGCGTTGGTAAGTGTCGGACCGGACTTTTGGTCCGCTATGAATATTGGATATGCCCCGTGATGACTATAATAGTTATCGTCAGGTTGGTCAGAACATTTCGCAGAAAGATAATTTGCTAAAAGCAAATAATAAAGAACACAGTTTGTCATTGTTGTTCAGCTTTATTGATTTTTATGTGAAGCTTTCTGAGGTGCCGCCAACGAAGCTGTTCGTACCAATAGTTGTTCGTGTCCAGTTTTTCAGCGGGCGGGAAAATGTAAAAACTAATCAGAGGGCGGGAGAAAAAAAATCGATATTTACTGTGTGCGGGGAAGAAATTTCGTTTATTTCAGTGGGCGAGGAGAAAATTTTTGACAGTGGGTACCGGAAAATACTTAGAGGGATCGGAGGGGAATGCCGTGGTTGATAGAACTTGAGGGGAGATTAAGCGCCTATCTTACAAGGGGCAATTTTCCATGGTATACTGCTCGTACGGTTTTGCGTTGATCTAGGTTGCCTAATGGACTAGTGGGCAATTGGGAATTTCAGTAGTAGGGAGAGGGCAGTGGGGACCTTGCATTGTTGTGGGGAGTGGGAAGCGGTCAGACCATAGATACTGGAGGGTAGTGGGCATCAATATGCAGTGGGAGGACATATTTTCCGGACATGCCAGTGGGAGGGCAGTTACGAACAGCTCTACTTTTCCCCCTCCAAATTTTAGATCAAGGTCAAAAATGAGTAAAATCGGTATATCAGCCTTCAAAACATGTTTTGTGATGATTTGCGAAATTGATGAAATTTATCAGTTGGTGGCACCTGCGCTAGAACTTACTCACCCCCAGTTTTCTGAAAATTTCATAGTCATCTTACTCTTACAGGTGACGGTTGGCATTTAAACAGGGTCAAAATCACCGATCCGTCGACAGAAAAGGTCTATTACTTCCATTGTGATAGGTGAGTGGCAGGGTGAACTTTTCTCGAACTGACCACTTGAGAATCTTATCTCCTCGTAAACTAGTAGAATTGCAGTCATAAAAACTTTATAACGTTCGTATGATGCGATGATTGACACATGCATAAAACCATAAAACAACCAGGTCAACGTACTTATATATACATTAAATAAACTAAACTAAAATCAAATCAAATTAAATTAGAATACATTATCTGTACCATGTTACTTATTTACAGCAACCTAAAGGTCCTTTGCATTATCTCGGTCATTATTTTATAATAATGTTCGAAATTTTAACAATGGGTGTCACTGTTGAAGACTTTTCGGTCAGAAAATTTATTTGATAAATAGTTTTTTTTTCAGCTGTTGTACTATTTGTCGAACGTTTTGCCAACACGTTTTGGCAACCAGTAAACTGTGATATGTAACACAATCTGCTGTGAAACTTCATTTGCGTTCAAGGTCTAAACTAACAGCGTGTCCTTCTGCGGACTGCGTAACGCTTGAAAGTCATAATGACGTCATAATGACGTAGCAAAGGTCAGTGGATAAAGTAGGTCGGTGCATGTAACGGGAACTCAGAGGAGGTCAAAAGCTTGGGCTACTTGGGCTACTTAAAGATTAATAAAAGCTCGTTTGCCTAAACTTCCGTACTCCCATAATCATTTTCTTCTTGACAATTTTAATCGACGCAAATACAGTTGGGCAAGCTGGGAGGATCTCTCCGATTCAGGCACATTTCAAGCATTGAATATTTTAAATATATTTTATTTGATACACGAAAGTGACAACATTTTGTTTCTTTTATTTCCGTCTTAAGATGGCTAGATGCCGGAGAAGATGACGGCCTGACTGAAAGAGAACTGGAAGTTCAAGATGAAGGAGAAGACAGTGGTGATGATGATTAGCCAGGAACCATGTAACGCAGTGTGTTGTCTGAACCTGCACTTGATGTAGAAAATGCAATAGTGTCGCAATTTCACAGAGAAACGTGTAATTTATTAGAAGGTTATCTACTGAAATATTGGGTATAAATGTTATTGGCGATAGAAAAAATCAATACAAATACTCACTACACCAATTATTTGAAGCAGAGCAATACTCGTAGCAGTGCCTGCAGCAGGCTGGTCTTTAGTGCAATTAGCCCTCTTGCTGTTTGATGAAACGCCCATCGTGATTCGCCGACAGCGACAACGTTCAGCACGAAAACGATTTAAGTGCAAATCACAACACTTGCGTAGTTTTTCTATGTTTTACCGACTTGATCAATCGATGAATAGTTTTAGTGTCGTCTACTTTCGTGGATTTTGCATCGCAAGCGTGAACTTTTCTCAAAGTGTGTTGCGTTCAACAATATGGATGTTCCACTCAATTCCAAAGCCAACATGAAATTGTTACTTCCCGACATTGCTCGGTAATGTGACCTTATTCGGGGAGATTGTAAAATGCACTCGATAGAAATAAATGCAATAAAACACCATTTTTCTAGTAAGTTATATAATGTCACCATTCTGTCTTAAATGTCAGACGACACAGCGCTACTACCTAAAAAGCTGTTCGACAGGCAGAACCCAACGAAAAGGATGAGTATAGACTGATCTGAAATCAAATTTAACACTCTCAGTAATATCCTTAGATATTATTATACACAAATATGTATGTTGGGTTCATTGACCTGTTTATGCTTATTGATGTTACCCAAGGCAGTTTGTGATCATCGTAATTGGAACTGACGTTCCACAATGCATAAAGCCTGCCATGGTTACTTGTACAGCTTAGACGAAGTGATGTCATTTACAACTGTTTTCATTTTACCAAGTCTCTCTGTTTACATGCGGTTACACTCAGTCTGTTACTGATTGAAGTTTGGTAAAATGCAAGCTCCCCATCCACACTTTGGCATATCTGTTTTCTATTCCCAATACTTTGTGCAACTACTTTCTTATCTTGTCCGGCTCGCTGCAGTGTCTTTACCTCTCTCGGTGTCTTATCTTTCTCCCTCTCCCTGTTAGTGAATTACTTATCTAAAGTCGCCTAATTAAGGTTACGCGCCTCGAAAGCGAAAGACTATAAACTTTTGCTCAAACTTTTCTAAATGACACTTTCAACCATTCCTTCACCAATACAAATCAAGAATAAAAATCAGGGATCTCCGTGCAAAGTTTGGTAAAGTTTGGAAACGAATCACCTATTACTAACACTTACCGATATTTGAATGACCGCCATCTCTGTGTCAACTCTGATGGAAAAATAAAATTTTCGATTTTCGGGAAACCAAGACAGTGAAATGTTTTCTTACTGTAAGAGCAGTTAAATGAGCCCCAACAAGTGGTAGATCATGAAAGAGTTGTAAAAATATGAGAGTCAGAATATCTGTCCCTGGGGCGCACTCTACCTTAATGTTATACAGTCACCTGTAATCTAAATATGCCCATATATGGTCAAAGGGGCGTTCCTTGGCATTCAAAATGCCCATGTGAGGGCGCTGTTTTTAAAAAGCGGCCACCCGCTTAAAATCTGTGATTGGTCAAATTTTTCTTTCCATGGTAACTGTGGCAAAATTGGAACAGGTGACAGTATACCTTTAATGTTTCTTGCGCTTTTGATAGATTGTTGTGCAGATTAACAGGATTGTGATCATTCAGACTCAGAGACAACTGCAAGGCTTTAAAACAAGAACGAAATTTGTACATTATCCTTTCCTTGATTTCGTTTTCCTTGTCTTGCATTTACTTACAGTTCTGAGAAACCGATAGCTAGATGTCAATTTCAACATTTTCTTCTGTAATCACAAATACAACTCAAATGTTTTTCACACCATTTAATTGTCCGAAAATAGATACAACAATGTTAAGATGTCACGCTGATCGTAAGCATACTAATACAAATGACATTAGTCAGTAATATGACAGTTTTTACGATTTTAAGCCTGTCCCCATGGCATTGCCGCTACTCCGCCTGATCCTCTACAGCCGCCATCATCTCTGCTCCCTCCTCCTCCCCCTCCTCCTAGTCCTCCACATGATCATCATTAACAACAACAAGAACAACAATAACAACAATAACAAATAGCAGCAACGACGGCGACAATGATGACGACAACAACCGTTACGGAAGTAGCACCAGCAGTGACGTCAGCAACTTAATCACCTTAATCACATCATCACTGTCGTGGTGGTGGTCATCACCGTTATCGCCAAGATGAAGAGGAAAAGCTTCAAGGGAAAACATTGCCCTTATCAACTGACTTCATATATTTAGAAGATGAAAACACCTCACACTCTCCGAATTTTGAGATAATAAGGCAATGACGTCACTCATAACCCGAAAGAAAAACACGCGGAAGATTTTTTCCTGTATGCCTGAACTATTTTCGAAGATTTCTCCGGACCCCAAACGCATGATGACAAACAAAGTGAATTACGCGAGTATAATCAGATGGTGTTTGTCGAGAGCTTCGTCTCGCCAGTTGAATTTTGCTGTAAACAACCGCTTCGCTGTTCACGTCAATTGATTGACACTGTGTAGCTCTCAAATTTTTTATCAAAAACCTTTTGCGAGACAGATAATCTAGATCAACAACAGGGCCTGTCATGTTTTGAACACTGAAAGTTGGTTGATACTTCTTGTTTCTTGCGCTAAGATTTAAGGGTTATTTCTGAATGAGCCCGCTGAATTTTATAATAAATTTGTCGTATCTTTGACCTGTTATCTAGTCAGCAAGGAAATTGGTCACGTCGAGTTTTATAAATGCTTGAACACACGATGACTGCATCCCTGGGTAATTCACCCGTACACCGTGAGTATGTATACAGGGAAAGGAAAATATGATTTCAGGGAAGTTATTTAAGTACTGTCATGTGATCCTTATGTAACAAGCGATTGCAAAATACAAAATCATAGCATTTGGCAATATCTATAGGCTTTCACAGAATATATACTATAATGGGGTTACGGCGTCACCTTTTTGCAGAAAAGTCATGACTTTTAAGAGCCAAATACTTGTCCCGGAACCTTAATACACTGACGAATTCACCATGTGTGTGCTCTGGCTTGTAAAGTACGCTCGTTATGATACAAATTTAAAATCTAAATGTACAATCAAGATTTTTATTATACTTTTTTTGTCTTTCTTTCTAACAAACATCAATAAGAGTGCCATTCTCATCTTACAGAAAATTCTCGACCGGACCCCTAAACGCAACCAGTTCTGAAAAAAACGGTTGGGTGGCCGTTAATGGGTCCATTCTGTAACGGCATGTTACATGTTAATGAGTGTATGCTTTATGGACGCAACATTTGTTGGTTTACTGGGAGGGAACTCAGTCGTGACATCTCACGGAATTGAACGGAAGTAACATTAACATTCAATCTTAAACTGGCCAAAGTACATCCCGATATGTTATTCTTAGAAATAACTTTTTAAAAAATATCTGAATTATTTTGAACTCAATGCTGTTTTCAGTCCAAATGAGTGTATACCATTAGGAAATTCAGCATCTGTGGCAGCAAATGCGTCGTTTTCAGAGCCGCTGATGTGTAGACGCGTACTTTTCTATCCGCGGGATATGATATTTCCTCCACACAAAGTACATCTAACCTGAATACCAAGCTGCAAAACCGTCAACCGCCTGCCCATTGGTCGGTTAGTGATCGTGACGTCATGTAGAAAGCCCGCGGACCATGCAATAATTAACTATATTACCCAAGCCCGAGTAAAATTACAAACCTTCGGTTCAGTGACAGAGCAGTTATTCCCAACTCTCCTAATAAATGTATTCAGAACGTGTATGTCCATTCTATGGCCGTGCATAATTTGGGTATAAACATAGAGCGGGTTGAAAAGTGCAGTCACCAGTCGTGTCCTCTCGAGAGAAACAGTGACATCACGCACGAAGGGATTATGATCCACTTATTCGCACTACCGGCGGCTTGTCACATAAAGACTCGTTTTGATCACCGAATATCCACTTCACGTTTACATCAATTATTAAATCAATCGAGGATTTTTTTTTATATAATTTGGTGTATCAGTGCTGGATTTATGATTCATACATCACAAATTAATGTAAAAATGATTGCCACTGGGTTATACATGGTAAGAAACGTGTTCTAATTGCAAACAGCCTGACGAACAGCTTTGGCAAATGTTACAAACACGACGGCGTAATCCTCCTTGAGAATTATTCAATGAGAGGCATCCTTCTTCGATAGCTTTGCTTCATTACCCAACATCTACAAGCAGCTTCTCACCAGAAACGAAGTGAATGCAAAGATTCGGGCCATTCACTGAGTGAAGAGACACTAGCAAAAGTAAAGTAGGCTTGTAACTGTGAAAAAAAATGATAACTTTTCGGTGATATGCAAAATTCTGTGTGGTTATAAAGCAATAATGTTGAGGCATCGTACTTTTTTCAAAGTAAAATCAGCATCAACACCCGGTCACATGGTCTGCATAGATGATAATCGTACTGATTACAGATAGTTTTAGGATTGGCGTACTGAGTCGGGGATTTACGTGCACAAAGTCAGTTACAGAATACTGCTCTCCAGGAGGGCGTGTGGAAGAAACACGTCGTACCTTGTACGGGAATAATGGTCTCAAAAAACCTGCGCGTTGTCGCTCTTCTCGACTGGCAATTTTTGTACTTGCTAATTCCAGTGATATTGTACCGTTTCCGAAATACTTTCACGTTGTCCATAAAACGGTGCCACTATGCGAAGTTTGAATAAGCTTAAAGTCTAACCTAGACCTAAATCTGGATGTTTTTGACGTCAAGGGCGTGATTCATAAATGCTATATTAATGCATGTATCAAAATTTGACAAGTTGCTGAACAATTCATTATGTGAGGTACAACGTGTTGAAAGGCGCCGTACTCTGGCCTGTAAAGCGTGGATTTACTTAGTCGCGCAGCTCAAACATGTTCATTTGATATTTTTAAATGAGTTTACATGTCCAACTCTGAGTTATACATTAAACATAATTGTCTGAAACAGCACCGCGGGAGTGGTTCGTAAACACCTCAGAGCTTTCAAATTTCTCATAGAGAAAAATATGCAGACGTTGCTGATAAGTTAGTGACCTTATCCTAAATGTTACCTATTTGTGTGCCATTGATAAATACTATTGACATTAAAACTGTGTGCTGGTCTGTGCGAGTTTGACAGATGACACCTCTTTCGTTTTGTCTACACAGCGGGGAGTGAGCATATTTACTGTGCCCATCCACGAGATCACGGGTGACATCAGCTATGTTGCCGATTACCAGTTCCTCTTGGATCACCAGGAATTCACGGGGCCCCCAAAATTATCTCTTAATCTCGAAGCGAAGAGCGGATGCCAGGTCAAAGTTTAGGCTAAACTACGTCGAATCTGCTGATCTGTTGGTGCTCGGCCGTACAAGCCTCACTCGTCCCGTCTCTCTCCATAATCTGTGCGGCTGTGTGCATCAGTAAACGTGAGTTCGCTCTGGTTAGAGTAGTTTTCCGTATATCCTACAACATGGCAGCCCCTCTGATGTTCGCCGCCCGGGCGCAGTTTATGAATATGCGTAAGTATTGCTATGGCAGGACTACATAATATAGACTTTTAATGAATAGCTTTACCCTTCAGAATATCTTGGTGTTATTCGATACGCAGCCGGTTCGATTTTCATACGTTCGAAGCGCCTCGTTATCTGGTTACCTGGCCTAACCCAGGTGACCACATCCGTATAATGTTAAAACGTAAATCAGCGGTTCTGCTCCGGCACTATGGTTTGAACGAGACAACGTTGTTGTTCGAGGCGACCTGATCGCAAATCTTCGACGGGTTCCTTTCTGGAGAGACTAAACGGCCTTGTGGGTGATATCGGGCATAGAGTCGTGAGATTTCTTTCAAAACGGGTCAGGTGGAATGGCCTACTGAACTTTAGTACAGATTGTTCCACAAATTACTGATTTCACAGCAGCAACGGGCGAGTTAGAACAGGGACCACGGCGAGGTAATTATAGTACAACTGTCATGTATATATAAGTTATCAGGAATGAGTTATTGGCTGAAAACGGAATTATCGATATCTGTGTTTATTCACGAAAGCTGTAAAGCTGGGCGATTGTAGGAGGTACGATATATGCTTTTTCTATGACAACCTTTTGTTGACCACGAAAGGTGGAACTCGGATAGCAACCCTGATGGCTTTGATGTCGAATTTTCATTTTTTTTCTTCGCCGTTTTGCGACAAAGCCGATTATTTAATTCAGGAAGAGACAAGAATTTGACCTGAATATAAGGGACTTGCCCCGGTCGTTGACTCTTCAAGAAGCAGACTTGTAACACAAAGGTTACACGGAAAGCAAATGAAGTTTCACCCCGAGGACCGCTTACGGCCATCTGTCGATCGATGACGTTCGATTGGTCACTCTGTCTGCTATGGTAGTAAAAGCGCCACCCCTTTTTCACGATTGTGAGCACGGTGTATAGGGGCGTACCTTGTATGCATCGAACAGTCGAACGTTGATCCACAAATGTTTCAGTAAAGTAGCAATATAGATTTCTTTCATAATTTTATGGTGGAATTGGAAGCTAAAATGGCAAAAAGTTTTGATACAGCTTGATTTCATCGATCATCGGATTTTTCCTCAGTCTTAACTGTCATTATCATGAAAGATCAAAATCCCTAGCGCTATGCTCTAGATAACTATGGCCTAGTTGTTCATCAGGGTTCTGCAGTGATTGTCTTTCGATCGAACATCAAAGCAGCACAGGTTAGGCAAACTGAAGTACGTGCCCTATTGATTCACCAAAGTTTAAGTTTTTTTTTCGCACAGAGAGAATGATTTAATTTGGATCTACTGTCAGAGCTCTTCATCGAAGTTGTACGCACACTATCCAATCAGTTAAACATGACACATCATAATTTCTCAACCAATCGGCACGGCATCATATTATAAGTTCTGCATCGTACGCTAGGATGCATCATTCATTTTGGAAACGATTTCGATCTCTCTAGTTATCTTGTTTTCATTGATTTCTAACATGTTGTCTCAAATTCGTGACAGAGCGTTTTCAAGTCTGGTAAAATAGCTGTCAGAAGGGTGCTGAAAGAGATGATTAACAAATATTCACACAAACTATGACTTATAATTGTTCAGTAGGGTTATACGATTTCCGATCATGTAAAAGCACCTCGATGTCATTGTTTACTAAATAGTGAAGAAACTATCAACATATCGCGATTTCTTCGATGCATTTACTTTTTCAAATTGAATTTAAGTAAAGTGACAAACATGAGTATGATAATTTGCTTTAGGTTTTATATATATGTGTATTATAGAATTCTCTAACAAAAATAAAGCAATATTTCTAGTGAGATAATCGATGTTAATATTTTGAGACGCCACGGATAAGTTGAATGGCAGAGTAAATCATAGATTAAATCTATTGTCTATGATTGAATCAGACATTTAATCCGAATTGTTGTGAAACCTCAGATTCTAGTTTTCTAAATTAAAGTATAATTAGCCGTTTACTTATAGAATTGGGAATCGCTCGCTTTCGTTACAATAATATCGCTCAAACAACGAGACAACTTCATTTAGTATGGAAGGAGAAAGCGAGTTACACCCTCAGACAAAACCGATGGATGAATATAGCGCCACTATTAACAGAGCATAAGATTCTGTACTTTACCGCAAAATAACAAATTTAACATTGTGTGAAAAAATGATATCAAGTGAATTAAAGGGATACAGTCGTCGGAACTGCGCTCAAAGTTCGTATGGAACTCAAAAAACAAAAAAACAATGTTAACACTGTATCCAAGGCACGATGGTGATTGATGAAAGTTAAAACATGTCTCTCATAATCTACATCGTATAATTTAAATGTTGCAACTATGATGATGAGGTGCATCTAGATATTGTGCACAAAATAATTGTTTGTAAACAAGAAACTCAAACAGGCGCACTTCCGACGACTGTTTCCCTTTAAACGTGTTGCACTCCGATTAAATCTACCTTGACTCGATGGTGATGTTTCTCGCTTTCTTGACTCCGCAGAGGCTGAGGGCCTGCTATGGAAATTAAGCGTCACGACTGGAGACAGTGGCACCAACTGCCGAGTGTTCGTTGACATATACGGAGAAGAGGGAAATACCGGTGACATTGAACTTGGCAACCCCGATGGGAACTTCTTTCAGCCAGGGACGACGTCAGACTTTGCTGTAAGTCAGTTCAAGTTGTTCCTTCAGATATGTATGCACATATTAGGGCAGAATCGGACATTGATTGAATCTCTAAGTTGCTGTACACATTTGATCCGATGTGTTAGAAACCTATGACCAACGTGAGACGAATTAATTGAAGATAAAGCCAGGAAAGTTTAAAAATAAAAACAAAAGATCGGTAAACATGGATTATCATCGACTATGTATACTAAAAATTGAAGTGGAAAGGATCTCTTAAAACTACTTCTAAAATCACATGATTGGTAAAATTGGTACACCAACACAATCTAACCGAACATTTCTGCAGTGTTGGCAAATGGCATTGGCCTTGCTCGTCGAACCTATGAACTTTTGGCAATTAAAATTTGATAGTTCAGTACTGTAGTTTCATCACAAAAACACAAATCTTTCATTTGGATGTTTTCCTGCCTTGGATCAACGTGTGTCTACAAAACATCTCCCCGAGTATAATTGTCAATCAAACTACTTACAATCCTTTGGATCTACATAATTCTTTAATTTCTTTCTATTATTTTCTAAGCTTTTTTGCATATGGCGTGAGTTCTCGGAAATCGACACGCAACCTCTTTTTCACAGAGATATTTCTTTCTGTCATGTGTAGATTAAGCTTCCAAAAGAAGTGGGAAAAGTTTATAAAATGAGAGTTTCTCACGACAACAGTGGTGATAGCAACAGCTGGACGCTCAACCAAGTAAGTGGAAAGTTTATGATTTACTTTCTATATTAGCAAATGAAACTTCTGTTAATGCTGGACTATAATTCGGGTTCTAAGTTTTGCAAAATTGTGCCTCCATAATACACTCAACCCTGGCTTGATCAAAATGTAATCGTATTTGGATGGTAGAAGCCTAATGTTCGTCAGTCAGTTCAACTGTCGTATCTTTTCTCCAGATTACCATGTTCAACATGACAGGAATGATGCTTTTCAAATGTGAGCGTTTCTTATCACCAACGGAAGATGATAAACAGTTTGTCAGAGAGCTCCCATGCTTGAGACCGGGAGAAGAGCCACTGCCAGGTAAGCCCACTCAAGTACACGTATTACCGGAAGAACGCTTTCGTCATATATAGATGGATTCAGGTTCAACGGAAGTGATAGGCGGCCATATTTGTCCGTTGTTTATCATCTCATCCCTGATCACCGCAGTCAGTGACCATGCACCACTCAACCAACAAACGGACAAACAAACAACTTGGCTTTGATCTTGCTTTAACAAAATACCTTGGTAATATTGCAAGTTTATTTGGCGTTTGCAACTGTCTGTGTTTTACGTCCTATTGCAGTGAAGAGATATGAACTGGATGTGAAAACAGGAAGGGAGAAGGGAGCTGGCACCAAGGCGACTGTAAGACTTATGTTGGTCGGCGAGAAGAGCGACACAGGTCCCAGAATCATGGGGAAGCATAATTTCCTTAACGATAGAGAGGACGAGTTCAAAAAAGGAAGGGTGAGGGCGGCATTTTTATCGATAATTAAAACAGACGATTTTAACACTGAACGAAGTACGTTTATTTAGCATCGCATGATTGCCATCTTTCGTCTCGCATCTAGTTAGCATGTTTCTCAAACGTGCAGTAAGATAGAATGGTGTACAAGTTGTATATGCGTTGGTACAAAATTATTTTGAATTTTTGCCCTCGTGTAAGAAGAGAATAAAACGATTAACTGTATTATATATATATATATATATATATATATATATATATATATATATATATATATATATATATATATATATATATATATATATAAAGAAAGATAATAACTCTTAAGCGTTAATAATATACTCTAGTGATGCTTATCATGCTGTCAATCATTATTATTATCATACAGACGGCGAAGTTCTTTATTGAAGCCGTCGATCTTGGTCCCATCACAAAAATTGAAGTTAGCCATGACGGAGACACAAAAAGTAAGTAAAATAATATGGCCTCGCATCCGTTGCTCCAGTTTTTGAGGAAGATGAATCATGAACATTTGTTACATCACTGACATTGTTTTTGTCAGTTCTAATTTGCTTGAGAATTTACTTATATCTTTCGGTATCCGAAATGCCTAGGGAATGGTCTCTAGGAACATATTTTGGGTCCCATGAACACAAACAACCGATGCTGAAAGGGATGAGAGAGAGAGAGAGAGAGAGAGAGAGAGAGAGGAGAGAGAGAGAAGAAGAGAGAGAGAGAGAGAGAGAGAGAGAGATGAGAGAGAGAGAGAGAGAGAGAGAGAGAGAGAGAGAGAGAGAGAGAGAGAGAGATTTCCAATTAAAGTTCATTGGTGTACAGACTTGTTCACAAACTCCACATCACAGCATTTCCATACAAACCGCTTACTGCATCACGATCTCACGAATCATCACACCTTTTGTATCACTGTGATTGCGGAGCGTCCCTCCACCATACCTGTGCAGGGGTAAAACAAAAGAGAAATTATTCTGCAATCAGTGAAAATAGCACATCGAAAATAACCGGATGATCGCATAACTTTGCCGGGTGTCATGTCAAGATTCAGAAACATTTTTTTTTCATCGGACATATATTTACGAGAGATATGCAAATGAGATAACGGCTGCTCTACCAATGGAAACCCTCGGTGTATTGTACAGTGTGAACTGGCATTATTTGACTTGACAGACAGTTCTGAATCATTGGTTTTTTTGTAAAAGCCGAGAGAAACGTCATTTAATTTTTGCTTATATTTTTTTCACTCTTCCAGAAATGGGTTGGTACTTGCAACACATACTGGTGAAGGAAGACGGAGGACCCTCTTACTTCTTCGCCGGTGACACGTAAGTTGACGTCTTTTATATCGGTCTTGTCATCGAGTTATAGGTTACAACAAGTACTACCGTAGAACACGTAAGCTTCTCTTCTCATTTCACAAGCGCATTATTTGTTTTAATCAAAAGGTCGATCATATTGTGCTTGCGGTAGTGATGAGGCAACAGTAACTACTGTATGCAATTTTGGTAACGTTTAGGACTTTTTGCCTCAATTTTCCGTGCCCTGTCAGTTCGAATTTGAGCTGGACAGATAGAATTTGTGACACTCCTTATTGTGCTTGTGTTCATTCAGATGGCTATGCAAAGAGAGGGGAGACGGGGTCACGTCTCGCGAGCTGACGAGGACCGGTATCTTCGACGACAGCGACGAAGGGGAAGATGACGATGACGATGAAGATGAAGAATAAACTGCGCATGCGTTGACTTCTGGCTGGCAGCGGAAACAAAGGAAAACACAATAACACAAAAGTACTTTTCTTTACTCAGACTATGACCTATATTAGTCACAAAATATTTGATTTACACGTCGACGCTATGTAGTTTACACAGTCAATTAGCCTTTTACTAGTCAAGCTGAAATATAGTCAGGCAAAGATATTCTCGCGAGAATTTTGGCATTACTCTCGTATAAAGGGAAGGGCAGCTTTACCATAGACACTTTTCTCACATCACAGATTCTTTGTCTTTCGTTTCGTTTTTATTTGACTCATTTTTCACTGGAACTTTGTCTTCTACATCATTATCTGAAATAAATCGAAGATGCTTCGCCGTGACTTTTTAAAATTTTATGTAGTATACCACAAACACGACAATGGTTGACACACAAGAAGCTGCGATATTTATGAATAAACAGGTTATCGTGTTCTTCGTACAATAAAGGCAATAAAGAAATCAGGATTGAAGAGTTTATTATTAATTACTATGACTTGCTTTTCAATTATCTGTATGACGTAAGGCGTATGTCCCGATAGTCTTTTATCATCTTTCAACGGAGACGGATGCAAAAAATCGTCGGATGTCAAATTCTTGGAATGCAGACAAAGAGCGATCTGACTGCTGTTTGGTAGCTCAGTAACTGCAGAAAGCATAAATAACTGGAAATGTAAATATTATTCTTGCTTTCTCTGATAATCTGAGACGTAATGAACTTTATGAAGGCGATAAAAATATATCAGTGTGCAATGAATACGTCATGACCAATAAAAGCAAAATGTTAATCGTCAATTTTCTAATTAGGATAAAGGTGCGTCCATTTACCGATGAACACAATTTACAACTTGATGGCTGATCAATGACGTCATAAGTGGCTGTTCACGTGATTTATAATGATAAAATGACAGCTGATGACGGTAAATAGTTTCTTTGCTTGGTGACAACGAAGCATCATCTAACCCACTGACTCGTTTGTGATAGCACCATCTGATACATGACCCCCAAATTTGACAGTTGTCAACTTTGACCGACTGACGTTAAATAAATTACCCTCGGATGGCTTATTGAGTACAGGTGCGCATAAGGAAAAAATGCACCGAGTTTGAGAAAAGATAACAATTTGGTTGGTGTTTAACGATTTGGTCTTGTTTTAACCATGCACCTGCGCTGACCTTACTGAACCTTTCAACAATGGGTATAGTCTTAGGCGATCAAAGTTTAGGCTCATGTCCCCGGCCTGTTATGGACAACAGGTAATAGATCACAATTAGCGAGGCTGGAGGTTCTAGCTGATTAGCGCTATTATTTTCTGTACATTAATAAAATATATCGTTACTGCTATCTAGTTAGAACTCATCCCGATCTGTGGCTCGGGTAAGTGGTGTTCGTTTGAGAGATATAATTTTTCAATGTTATCAATGACCTTGCTTGAACCGGACTTTGTAGTCAAATATAACAAGTGAGATCTTGAGCCTACAGCAATACACACCGACATTATCTTAAACAGTACTTTCATCATGGTCGGTTTTAAAGGAAAACAAATCCTCTTATTCGCAGTAATTCTAATATCTTGTCTTTTTACAGAATTTGAGTAATTTATATTTGCAAACAGCCGTACCAGGCTGTAACAGTATTATATGCAAACGATCGGTGATGAAGTTACCTGGCCAGTTTAATATTAAATTGCACATCATGGTTTTCTCACCATTAATTTTTAAATGATAACTTGAAAAATGCTAAGAGGCGGCAGTTGAGAGCACCCCCACAGTATATCATTAAGCTCACGGAAATTATAAAACGAAAATTAAAGCTGCAAGCTTTATTACCAGGACCCAAGCAGTTGAGTAGTGATTGAGATATACTAAAGTACGCGCACTAGTGATAATATGAGTAAACTTTTAGTTCAAATTGTGCATTGGTTTGGATGAGAAGATTTTTGAACATTATTCCATGGTTATCGTAGGTTTTTTGGCAAAATGCAATATAGCCGCAAAACCACATGACTGATCCTAACGCCTTATGTAAATATTAAAACACACACACTAATGGTGATACTAGGCAAATTCAGGTCAATTTGCGCGCTTATTTTGGAGACGAACATTTTTGAATATTATTTACTTGTAATTATATGTTTTTCACGAAAACCAATTTGGATGCCACACAACGTGCCTGATCCACATACGCTTTGCATACCTATATATCCACACACCTGTGTTATAGTATGAGTAAAATTTCAGTTCAAATGGTGAATTAGTTTTGGAGAAGTATTTTGAACATTATCCAATGGTTATCATTGTTTTATCGCAAAAACCAATATGGCCGCCAAACCACGAGACCGATCCTAGTGCCTTTCGCATACTTGAAAATACTCACATCAGTTATGATATGAGTAAATTTTTTGTCAAAATGGTCATTGCTTTTGGAACACAAGTATTTGAACATTATTCCATAGTTAAAATAGGTTTTTCGCAAAAACCAATATGGCTGCCAAACCACGGGGGCCGATCTATATGCGTTTTGCAAACTTGATAGTACTTGCACTTGTGATGACATGACCAAAATTTCAATTCAAATGGTCTGTTGGTTCTAGAGTTTAAGATTTTTATAGATTAAATTGGATTTTTTGAAAATCCAATATTATGGCCAAGTTCATGTGACCGCTAACTATTTTATAGTCAAATTTTAAAGAACAGAGAACGTGCATGCTACACACCAAATTTCAAATGGACCTGACCCAAAGGTCATTAGTAGATGCTTCTATACGGGTTTTGGGAAAATCCAATATGGCCGATAGATCACGTGACTAAACAATCAAGGGTTAGATGAACCACCCCTCATTGGCCCTGAACACTATGCCAAGTTTGGGAAGTGTACATGTAGCGGTTCTCAAGATCTGGATCTAGGCTGGCAGAGAATTGACGGAAGAAGAAAGAAGGAAAACCCAAACGAACCCTATAGAGGCCAATACCAGCCGATAGGCTTGGGCCCCTATAATTTTCAAGCATAGGTGAAAGCTTCAAATCAGTACGATGTTCTTCATAGCAAGGACTTTCCTTGCTCGGTTCCATACTATTTGATTTCTTTACGAGTCTTTCGTCAACGTTCTGTTATCTGTGAAAGATTCAAATCTCAGAAAAGCAAAAATACACAGCGAAATGAGTATAGGAAACTCTTTACTGTTTAATGGTGTCTAG